>NW_025064924.1:218680-323576 GCF_019112545.1 Guyanagaster necrorhizus
CTACTCAGTTCGAATATCAACTTGGATAAGCCATCTACACTTCGCACTCGCCTCAACTCCTCCTTATCTCGTCCATCGGATTCTGCTCCGAAGGATATTCCTGTTCTTCCCTGACGGAACTCCATTCTGCCCATCCAGATCCTTGGGCTTCGACTCAAGGGTGACGTTGCCAATAGCTTCGTCGACGCCCACGCACTCCGCCGGACTCCGCGCGTGCACTCAAGCCTACTCGATTGGCACGTTCCTAACAAGCTCGAAGCTTCTAGCTTCCCTTTCTCAAGCCCAATTGTGCTGAGAAACTGAATGCCTCCAGTAACAACCGCAGACCTGAATCACGACTTCTTCGAGTTGATAGCTTCCATCATCGGAACACTGCTCGGTCTTCTAGCCATCATCACCCTTTGCCGCGGACGACAGTCAGTAGCAGCTTGGATAGTCAGGCACTACCAAGCGTTTCAACACATCCAGCAAATCCTACGTAACGTAACCCCCGATCTCCCCTTCCATGACATCCCCCCCTCCGCCAGAACATCCTTCTTCCCGCAAGGGGGACCCGTACCAGAAGCCGGGAATAGCAACCCGGATCAGAGGAGCCTTCACGAGGAGGAAGGACCAGAACACCCCCGACGACACATCGGAAACCGTCACCCTGCTCTCACAGGGTTCCGGAACCCGTGGACGACGAACGTCGCTCAGGAGCCCACCGAGGTCTCCAACTACGTCACTCCAGCAGGGTCCCCCGAGCATCCCGCCTCCCCGATCCCCTCAGGGATTGGAAACTGTGCTCGGGACTCCCTTGATGCCGCTCGGATGGCTGCGGGACCCCATGAAAGTCCCGACCCCCCCCAGAACCCCCCCGAAACCCCCACCGAGCCCAACTCCGGCTCCAGCCCGTCCGTCAGCAGGCTGGGGGTCGACAACCCGCGAGGAAGAGATATTCACCCCGATTATGACAACGCAGATATCGCCATCTCCGTGGCAGGCGACCCATTCCGACACCTCCACGTTGGAAGCGAGCCCGAGGCTGAAACCGCCAGCGAAAGGGGGAGGGCAGCCACGAGAAGGATTATACAAAGAATATTCCCGGAGTGGGACCTTAATGTCCCCTTCGACTACGATACAGCGGTCAGACAGCAGCAGCAGAACCAAGAGCGAGACAAGGCAATCAGGCGAACTCAGGAGGAGCTCGCCGACTACGTCCAAGAAGAAGCCCGAGAGCGGTATGAAGCCGCAGAGTACGATCGACAAGGACGAGCACAGAGAAGGAGGGAAGAGATCGAGAGAATGGGGTCAGCCTCCCCTAGGGAGTATGAGCTCCGAACCGATTCTGGATCCCCTTTCAGGGAGCCCGACTCAGAAGATGATCCATGGACGGGACCTGCCAGCATCGTCAGCTGGAACGAGGCTATCCGACGTGGAGGAGCAAGAGAACCCCAGACCGTCGACCTCGAATACCCCGCCCGCACCGACACCATCTCGTCAGACGCCGACTCCGTCCTCGGAGCCTACGGACTCCGGGTACCCGACAATGCCCACGTCTCCGACAGGGCTCTCCAGCGATTCCTGGGCAGCAGGGTCGCTCGACAGTTCCTCAATCCTGAGTTCCAGCAACTCTTCGGCCGCTATAGCCGAGAATTGGAGGAGACGAGAGCGCGAGGAGGGACGCGCTATAGTCGACTTAGAAGCCCTCCCATCGCCCGGACCAGCGACCGAGGAGACGACGGGCCCAGCACCCAAGTCAATGGAAGGGTCCCCAATGACCCTTCGTCCTCCCGTACCGTCCATCTACGACCAGCCCGTCAGTTCCCTCCTTGAGGAAGAGGACAGCGGGGACGAGGGCGACGAGGAGGACGACGTGGATAGTGACGAACCATATCAACGACGACTAGAACGAGCAGGGGAAGATACGGATGAAGAAGCACTGCGGGAGGAAATTGAAAGGGCCAGGAGCAAGGAATACCAAGAATTGTACGAGCAGGGCAGGAATTACCTATGGCAGGACGTGCGCTGGCAAGCGACGTCCTTAGGACTTGAGTACAGGTATGCGGCGGGAACTGAAAAAGAAAAAATTCTACAGTATGCAGCAACGGAATACGCATGGAGGGAATACGGACGACGACACCCGGAAGACCCCCTCATGCCGATACCCCTGTATCGGCCCAACAATAAACCCAGAGTACCGGCACCGATGCCGCGTACCCCCCCAGTCCCACCAAAACGAGCCGTCTATGTCGCCCCCTCAATTCGAAGTCGGGCCGATGACAGCCTGTCCATCCGAAGCATGGCTTCACGGCTCGTACAAACCAGAAATCGGCTGGCATGGCAAGCCGCTCAAATCCGAAATCCTTGGACCGGCAAAGGAAGCCGGCTCCTCGGCGGACAACCTCCCCCGGACCAAGCAGAGTCAAGTGGCAAGGACCCTATTCGAGACAACCCCGAGGCGGTCCGCCTCGGATTCACGGTACGGGACGGGGTGATCGTCCAGATAACCGACCCGAAGGGAAGCCCCATCGCTGACGACAACTCCCTGCATTCCTTCCCCGGACCACCCACGGAATGGAAGCAACCACCATTCGACGGATGGCCCAATCCGATGGGGGCACTCCCGCACAATGCCAACGTATTACAGTGTCACCCCGACCTGCTTCGAAAGCCCCGCCCCTTTAAAGGGGTCTCTGATGACATCGACCGGTTCCTGGTAGACTGTGAACAATACTTCGAGGTCTACATAGGGTATATCGGCACCGACATGAACAAAGTCGCATTCGCCACCTCATACCTAGAAGACAAGGCCAAGACGTGGTGGATCCTCATCTCCCCAAACTTCCGATCCACCACCAGGGAACACTACCGATATCCCTCGTGGCCGGTATTCAAACGGATGCTAAACGACAAGTTCATTGATCCCGCGGTGCAGGAAGTACACAAACAGAAGATCAAAGAATACAAGATGGGGGATAAGGCGGCGACAGACTACTTCGACGAGTTAGAATGACTTGCGAAACTCGCCGGAATTAGGGAAGACACTGCCAACGACGGAAGAATGGTAGAAGCACTCAAACGAGGGGTTCCCTCCTCGTACCTCACGATGATTTCAGCCATGGGTGTCAAAATGCTGATGCCCGTGGGATACGATGAATGGAAGGAGCGAATCGTCGAGATGTACAAGGAGCGACAAAGGCAGAAAGCGGAAGCCACGACGCTACAGGAATATTCCAAAAAGCCAGCCCCGCCAACCCCGAGCAAGTCGGGGCAAACTGCCGGAAAAACCTCGGGCCCCTCAACCGCGACTACCCCATCATACGGCGCACAGAAAACCGGAACCGGCACTACTTATACCGGGACCGGGAAGCCAATGGACATCGATCGCATGAAGAAAGAAGGGAAGTGCTTTAACTGCGGACAGAAGGGCCACATGGCCAAAGATTGCCCAAAGAAGAAGCGGACGCACGAAGACATACGGGCACAGATCGCCGAGTTACAGAAAGAAGAAGAAGAGCTCGGCAAGGAAACCAAGATAGAGGAGGTAAAAGAAGGGGCCGACTAGTGTGCAATTCCACTAGGTCGGCCGCACAAGTTCACGGTGTGCCTATCCCAGCCGCTAGTCGGACTGATAGTATCTCTGTAGTTACCCCTATGTACGAAACGCATTCGAATATACCCACAGTTGACAAGCACACCAAAGAATTGCAAAAACAAACTCAAACGCCCGCGGGCCGAACAGGGGCAGCGAGCCCCAAATCGTGGCTCAAACCATTCGACACTGAATGGACCTGGAGGGCCATCAAAGAAGCCAAAGACGAAGCAGCGGCGAAAGCCGCGCTTAGGAATTGGATACATCGAACCAGGACCGAAGAAGTAGTAGATAAAGTGATCGAAGGGATAAAGAAGGCAGAAAGGTGCCGAGCCTTGGAATGGCTCGACGAACTCCGGGGACCCCGACGATTCGTCCGACGAACAAAAACCTCGGGACGAGATCTCGTCGTTAAAGCCAGGATCGAAACGTTAACCAATCGAGCCTCGCACGAAGTAACCATGCTCGTGGACAGCGGGTGTACCGGAAGCTCGATCAATCGAGCCTTCGTGGAGAAAAACCATATCCCAACCCGCGCCACAGCCGCCCCAATCCCGGTCTTCAACGCGGATGGGACAAAAAATCAAGCTGGGTCCATTACCGAATTCGTCGAACTCCGACTAACCATCGGAGACCATGCCGAACGAATCGACCTCGCAGTCACAGATCTCGGATCCAAGGAAGTCTTCCTCGGACACGATTGGTTGATAAGGCACAACCCGCTTATCAACTGGAAAACCGGACGGATCACGTTTGCCAGGTGTAGATGTCGGAAGGTCCCATACGAACTGCCCGACGAAGACCCGGAGGATAGGTGGGACGAGGAGATGGAGGACGGAGAAACCATTCTAGCCGTTGACTTGCAGAAGGAGATCCACATTCGGGCCGTACATCACGCCAACAACCTAGCAGCAAAGGCGAACGAAGGGAAAGAGGAAAAGACATTCAAAGAAATGGTACCGGAGTGGGCATGGGACTTCCGAGACCTCTTCGAGAAAGAAAGTTTCGATGAGCTCCCAGGCCCGAAGCCTTGGGATCATGCCATTGAACTAATCCCTAATGCCAATGCGAACCTGGACTGCAAAACCTATCCCCTCGGTAACCAGGAACAACAGGAGCTCGACAAGTTCCTTGACGAGAATCTCTCCTCCGGACGAATTCGACCATTGAAATCTCCCATGGCCTCGCCCTTCTTCTTCGTAAAAAAGAAGGACGGCAAACTCCGACCCGTCCAAGACTATCGAAAGCTCAACGAGATGACGATCAAGAACCGATACCCCTTACCCTTGATCTCGGAACTGATGGATAAACTCCGAGGGGCCAAATATTACACCAAACTAGATGTACGTTGGGGGTACAACAATGTCCGAATCAAGGAGGGAGACGAATGGAAGGCAGCGTTCAGGACTAACCGGGGGCTCTTTGAACCAACGGTGATGTTCTTCGGCTTGACCAACTCCCTGGCCACCTTCCAGTGGATGATGAACGACATCTTCAAAGACCTTATCGCCACCGGGAAGGTCACCATTTACTTAGATGATATTCTCATCATGTCCAAAACGAAAGAAGAACACCGGAGCCTGGTCCGACGGGTACTCAGCCTCATGAGGAAACACAAGCTATTCCTCAAGGCGGAGAAATGCGAATTCGAGGTACTGGAAACCGAGTACCTCGGAGTGATCATCAGTGAAGGGAGCATTCGCATGGACCCAATAAAGGTCGCAGGAGTAGTGGACTGGCCGACCCCAACCAAGAAAAAGGAGTTACAGTCTTTTCTTGGTTTCACCAACTTTTATCGGCGATTCATACGGGACTACAGCAGGATCGTTCGTCCTATGACACAACTGACCGGCAACGCCCCATGGGGATGGGGAACTCCCCAACAGTACGCGTTCGAAGACTTAAAACGACGACTGGCAGAGGATGTAATCCTCGCTATTCCGTCTCAAGAAGGCAGATTTCATGTTGAAGCCGACTCAAGCGAGGGAGCCATCGGCGCCGTCTTATCACAGGAACAGGACAAGAGATGGCGACCGGTCGCTTTCCTCTCAAAAGCATTGACGGTAACAGAGAGGAATTACGAGATTTACGACAAGGAGTTACTCGCCATAATGCTTGCTCTCGAAGAATGGCGACATTACCTAATTGGGGCGGCAGAGACCTTCGAGATCTGGACCGATCATCAGAATCTCAGATACTTCAGACAACCTCAAAAGTTAAACCGCCGTCAAGCCCGATGGGTCACGGAGTTGGCTCAATACGAATACACACTCCATCACAAGACAGGGGTCGCCAATAAAAAGGCGGACCTCCTTTCCCGCCGAGCAGACCACGACCAAGGGGGGGACGACAACCAAGGAGTCGTTATCCTTCACCCCGAACATTTCCGGGCAATGATAATGCCCACAGAGGAAGAGATACACGAGCGAATCAAAAGTGCGACTCGAGACCCACACCAATGGGACCAACGAATTGCCGCCTCGCTCAACCATGAACAGGGACTAACAAAGAAGGAGGGGATGATCCACTATGATGGGCGGATCTACATCCCACGTGTCCAAAACCTCCGTGGCGATATTATCGCCATGCACCACGACCATGCCACAGCAGGGCACCCAGGCATAGCTAAGACGAAGGAACTCGTCCTACGCAATTACTGGTGGCCCAAACTCGCCAACGACGTCACGACATACGTCAAGGCCTGCGAAACCTGCCAAAGGGGGAAGGCGTCGACACAACCAAAAGCGGCTCCGCTACATCCCAATGAAGTGCCAGTACAACCATGGACCCATATATCCATGGATATGATCACCGGCTTGCCGGATTGCAATGGCTATGACGCGATCATCGTCATAGTCGACCGCTTCTCCAAGACAATCATTCCGATCGCGTGCTCGACGGAATTAAACTCGGAGGGATGGGCAAAGCTCCTACGGGACGAAGTATACGCAAAATACGGGATGCCACAAGTCATCATCTCGGACCGCGGACCACAATTCGTGTCCAAATTCCTCACCGACCTATACAAATTACTAAACATAAAACCCAACGCATCCACGGCATACCATCCACAGATGGATGGGCAAACTGAACGCGCGAATCAGGAAGTTGAAAAATACCTCCGGCTATTTATCAACCACAGACAGGACGACTGGGTCGAATGGCTGGCACTCGCAGCCTTCCAGCACAATAACAGAGTCCACTCCGCCACAGGCTTGACCCCTTTCTTTGTAAACCACGGCAGGCATCCTCACTTGACTCAAACGAGTCACTATAAAACTACGACCCCAGCCTCCTCAGACTTCGCGGCGACAATGGAAAAAATACACACAGAGACAAAAAGGGCGCTGGATAAAGCGGCGTTAACTATGAAACAACAATACGATAAACACAGACGCCCCGCACGGGAGTATCATGCCCACGACAAAGTCTGGCTGGATACGACAAACCTTCACCTGCCACGGCCTAAACGTAAACTGGCCGACAAACGTACAGGACCCTTCCCAATTCTTGCGAAAATTGGCGAATCAGCCTACAAACTGCGCTTACCAACCACATGGAAAATTCACGACGTATTCAACGAATCCCTATTAACACCATACGTCGCACCAGCATTCCCCAACCAAGAACGACCACCTCCACCGCCCCCCGAACTAATCGATGACGAAGAACACTACGAAATCGATCAAGTATTAAACCATAAACTACGAAAGGTTAAAGCCCGCGGAGGCGGCACAACAACAACGGTGGATTACCTTGTCAGTTGGAAAGGCTATGGACCAGAATCCAACCAATGGATCAACGAAAAATACATGAACGCCGATACAGCGATACATGACTATGAACTATCCCTTAATTGAACCATCGGGACGATGGTCTTAAAGCGGGGGGTAATGTTACGATTTATTTCCTTTTCTTCTCTTTTTACCCCTATATACGCTGAGTCAGAAGGCACAAGACTGTGGGAAGGTTGGTCAGCACAACTAGAACCTCCCATTGTTACACTATGATGGCCGCGCTTGACGACACACAATCATCCTTTTATGTACGATAGCGACGCTCAAGGACAACGAGCACAATGGACGCAGACACACACAATAGGCAGTAGTAAAATTAGCAGACAACTGTACGGTATTTAAGGACCATAGCTCTCGCTGGTATACCCCAGCTTCGAGCTAAAGTTTATTCACACTATTCTACCTCGAGTCTACTTTGGACCTTGAGTCACACCGTTCGGATATACACATCAGTGAACTCAGGTGATTCCTCGAAGTGCAAAGGAACATCTGTTTATCACGTGTATTAGTTCACGTGACGCTTAGGCTTAACAAATTGGAAAGGGCAATACAGGAGGCAAAGATGCAAGAGTACCAGGAGTTCTACTTGTGAGGGATAAACTTTTTATAGCATGATGCTATATGGATAGCATCATAAATAGGACAATTATATCTTCATTCTACATCTAACAAAAAGATAGAAATACTGAGATATGCAGCCACCAACTATGCTGCAACTCAGTATAACAAGCAACACTCTGAGACCAAGTTTAGAGACTACTAGCATATCAGATGCTGACACCAATACAACTAATGCCAAGGTCACCACTCATCACTCCAAAGCAAGTTATATACATGGCTCTATCTATTCAAAGCACATTTTTGTACTCTGCTCCCTCATCCCAATCTATAGCAATCCAGCTATTATGATTCTGACCACCACTCAACAACCCACCAACCTCATACTGAAATCCATAGACCAGCAAAAGAAGCAGGATCTTGAGAGCATAGCTCTCATCTGATGAAGCAAGTGGAAGCAGTGGCAGGAAGGAACCAATCTGGGATGACCCTGAAGCAGTGTGACTCAGATTCACAATCTAAGACAAGATTATAGTCTGAAAAGAAGAGCTCCCATGCAGGAGCCTGATTGCAGATGACAACTCGCTCTATTTGTTCTCTGGACCACCAGCAGAATGGCAGTGCCCTTTATTCTCTGACTGGCTCAATCCAATGGGTGCACTATTCTATGATGCTGCCATCCTACAATGCTGCTCAGACCTTCTGCAAAAACTCTACCCCTTTAAGAGAGCATCTGATGACTTCAACTAGTTTCTTGGAGACTGCAAACAGTATTTCAAGGTCTATATAGAGTACCTGGAAACAGACATAAACAAAGTGGTCTTCACTGCCTCCTATCTTGAGAAGAAAGCAAAGATATAGTAGATTCTCATCTCTTCAAACTTCTGATTATCGATTCAGAAATATTACTGGTATCCCTCATGGCCTGTTTTCAAATAAATGCTTTATGACAAGTTTATTAACTCCATAGTACAAAAAGTACACAAGTAGAAGATCAAAGAGTATAAGATGGCTGACAAAGTGGCCACAGACTATTTCGATGAGCTAGAGTGATTGGCTAAGCTTGCTGGAATATAGGATGATACTGCAAACAATGGCAGAATGGTTGAGGCCCTCAAGCAAGAGGTCCCCTCCTCTTACATCATGATGATCTTGGCAATCAGCATCTGAGCTCTCATGCTGAATAGTTATGATGAATAGAAAGAGCAGATTATTAAAATGTATAAGAAATGACAAAGGCAGAAAGTGAAATCAACGATACTGCAAGATTATGTGAAGAAGTCAATGCCACCAATCTTGAACAAGTCATCAGAGACAACTGCCAAAAAATCATTGAGACCTTCTATGACCATTGCTTACAGCATGCAGAAGACCAGAACAGAAACCATCTACATAGGAACAAGAAAGCTGATGAATATAAATCAGATGAAGAAGAAAGATAAATGCTTCAACTGTGGCCAAAAGAGCCACATGGCAAAGGACTGCCTGAAGAAGAAGAGGACTCAAGAAGATATTAGAGCACAGATCGCTGACTTACAGAAGGAAGAAGAAGAGCTTGGCACAGAGACCAAGATAGAGAAAGTAAAAGACATGACCAGCCAGTGAGCAATTCTACTGAGCTAGCCAAGGAACTCTATGGTATGCAATTCTCAGCCACTAGCTGGGCTAATGGTATTTCTGTAGTTACTCCTATGCTTACCTCTATTATGCATTCAAATATACCTCAGACTTCTACTACACACACTAATGAATTGCAAAAAAGGGCTCAAGCACCTACAGGCTAAACAGAGGCAGTGAGCTCCACTACCTGGCTCAAACTATTTGACACTAAATAGATCTGGAGGGCCATCAAGAATGCCAAGGATGAAGCAATGGCTAAAGCTGTGCTTAAAAATTGGGTTCACTGAACATGAGTTGAAGAAGTCATAGATGAGACAATCAAAGAAATGAAGAAAGTCGATCAGTGCCAAGCTCTGAAATGGCTTGATGAACTCTATGGGCTGTGAAAGTTCATCTGACAGTCCAAAACACCTGGATAGGACCTAGTCACCAAGGCCCAAATTGAAACCCTCACATCTCAAACGACTCATGCTGTGACCACTCTGATTGACAGCAGCTGCACTGGAAGTTCAATCAACTGAGCCTTCATTGACAGATATAAACTGCTGACCTGGACTACCATGGCACCAATCCTGGTTTATAATGCAGACAGAATCAAGAATCAGGCCGGTTTGATTACCAAGTTCATCAAACTCAGGCTCACAATTGAGGATCATTCCAAATAGATTGACTTAGCTATAACTGACCTCAGGACCAAGAAAATCTTCTTTGGTCACAACTGGCTAATACATCATAATCCACTAATTAATTGGAAGACCAGGAGGATCATGTTTGCAAGATGCTGATGTCAAAAGATTCTGTTCAAATTACCAGATGAAGACTCAAGAGATCAGTGAGATGAGGAAATGAAGGATGGAGAAACCATCCTTGCCATTGACCTTCAACAAGAAATACACATTTGGGTGGTCCACCATGCCAACAACCTGGCTATCAAGGCCAACAAACACAAGGAGGAGAAAACCTTCAAAGAAATGATTTTCAAATGGGCCTGGAATTTCTGAGACCTATTTGAGAAAGAAAGTTTTAATGAGTTGCCAGAACTGAAACTGTGAGATCATGCAATCAAGCTGATCCTGAATGCCAATGCCAATCTGGATTGCAAGACTTATCCTCTTAGTAATAACAAACAACAAGAGCTTGACAAGTTCCTGGATGAAAACCTGTCCAGCAGGTGAATTTGACCATCTAAATCTCCAATGGCCTCACCATTCTTCTTTGTTAAAAAAAAGAATGGCAAACTCTGATCAGTCTAAGACTATTGGAAGCTTAATGAAATGACCATCAAGAATTGTTATCCTCTTCTTTTGATCTCAGAGTTAATAGACAAACTCTATGGTGCCAAATACTACACCAAACTTAATGTTCAATGAGACTACAATAATGTCTGCATCAAGGAGAGGGACAAATAAAAGGCAGCATTCAGAACAAATCAGAGATGGTTCAAACTAACTGTTATATTCTTTGGACTCACAAACTCTCCCACAACCTTCCAGTGGATGATGAATGACATTTTCAAAGAACTCAGAAAAGTGACCATTTACCTTGATGACATCTTAATCATGTTGAGGACAAAGGAGAAACATCGAAAGTTGATACAATGAGTACTGGCTCTTATGAGAAAACACAAACTGTTCCTTAAGGCAGAGAAATGTGAATTCAAGGTGCTTGAGACTAAGTACCTCAGAGTCATTATTAGCAAAGGAAGTATTTGAATGGATCCCATCAAAGTAGCAGAGATAACAGAGTGGCCAGAGCTGGTCAAGAAGAAAGAATTACAATCATTTCTTGGATTCACAAACTTCTACTGATGTTTCATTAGAGACTACAGTAAGATAGTTTGGCCAATGACACAGTTGACCAGCAATGCTCCCTGGACCTGGAGACCTTCCCAACAAACCACCTTTGACAATCTCAAATGACAACTAGCTGAGGATGTGGTTCTTGCTATTCCCACTCAGGAAGAAAAATTCTGAGTGGAGGCTGACTCTAGTGAGAGAGCTATTGGCACTGTGCTCTCCTAGAAATAAGACAAGAAGTGGCACCCAGTTGCATTCCTTTCAAAGATGCTCACTATCACCAAGTGAAACTATGATAAGAAATTACTGGCTATCATGCTTGCCCTTGAAGAATGGTAATATTATCTGATTGGAGCCACAGAAGTTTTTGAGATCTGGACAGATCATCAGAATCTTTGATACTTCTTCCAACCCCAGAAAACTCCAGAAACTAAACCACTGGTAGGCCAGATAGATCATGAAGCTTAGTCAATATCAATATATGCTCTATCACAAAGCAGGAGTGGCCAACAAGAAGGCTGACCTCCTTAGCCAATGGGCAGATCACAATCAAGGTGGAGCTGATAATGAGGAGGTGACATTATTATAGCCCAAACATTTCAGGGCTATGATAATGCCAATAGAAGAAGAAATCCATGAGCACATCAAGAGTGCAACCTGGGACAACCACAAATAGGATCAGTGAGTAGCCTCATCTCTTAATCATGAGCAAGGAATGATGAAGAACAGGAGATTGATCTGCTATGATGGGTGAATCTATATTCCCCAGGATCAAGGATTATATGGTGAAATCATTATCACTTGTCATGACCATGCTACTGCTGGCCACCTTGGCATTGGCAAAACCAAAGAGTTAATAGTATGAGAATACTGGTAGCCTAAAATAGGCAATGATATCATCATATACATCAAGGCATGCAAAGTCTATCAGCAGAGCAAATTATCAACACAAGCATGAGCAGCTCCACTTCACCCAAATGAGGTTCCATCAACATGATCACTGGACTTCCAGACTGTAATGGCTATAATGCAATCCTTGTCATAGTTGATCGATTCTCAAAGATGATCATCTCAATCACCTGTTTAATAGAATTAACTTCCAAGGGATGGACAAAAATCCTATATGATGAGGTTTATACTAAGTATGGTATGCCTCAAATAGTAATCTCAGATAGAGGATCCCAATTCATCTCAAAATTCCTGGATGACCTCTATTGCCTCCTGAATATCAAGTGAAATGCATCCACTGCATACTATCTCCAAAGTGATGAACAAACAGAACAGGCAAATCAAGAAGTAGAAAAGTACCTCCACCTCTTTATTAACTATCAATAAGATGACTAGATCAGATAACTGGCTCTTGCCATCTTCTAGCATAACAACTGAGTCCACTCAGCTACAAAGAAGACACTATTTTTTATTAACTATGACAGACACCCAAATATTATGCAAACCAAATAATACTGCATCACAACCCCCACATCCACAGACTTTACCACTATCATGGCCAACATCCATGCTAAGACAAAAACAGCACTTGAAAAGGCAGTCTCGATGATAAAAGCCCAATACAATAAACACCACTGGCCTGCATACACATATAC
This sequence comes from Guyanagaster necrorhizus, assembly GCF_019112545.1. Taxonomy (NCBI): domain Eukaryota; kingdom Fungi; phylum Basidiomycota; class Agaricomycetes; order Agaricales; family Physalacriaceae; genus Guyanagaster; species Guyanagaster necrorhizus. Next base: position 231,630 of record NW_025064924.1, read on the forward strand.
TGTTAGTGACAAAGTGTGGCTTAACACCTCCAACCTTCATCTCCCACACCTGAAATGCAAGTTGGCTGATAAGTGCACTGGCCTATTTCCAATCATATTCAAAACTGGAGTCAGCACTTATAAACTCAAATTGCCATCAATCTGGAAGATCCACAATATTTTTAATAAGATATTACTAACCCCATACATCACATCAGCCTTTTCCAATCAAGAGCAACCTCTACCACCACTCTTAGATCTGATCGACAATGAGAAACACTATAAAGTTGATTAGATATTAAACTACAAAGTATGAAAAGTCAAAGCAAAGGGAGGTGGAATGACAACAACTGTCAACTATCTTGTCAGCTGGAAGGAGTACAGGCCAGAATCAAATCAGTGGATAAATGAAAAACAGATGAATGCTGACACTATCATACATGACTATTGTTACAATTTATCTATTTCTCTTTCTATTTAACCCCCATGATTAGTTAGGACATCCTCTTTTGAATCATGAGAAGGGCTTAGTCATCACAATCCAGTCGTTGTCATAGTTCAACAACAGATGGCCCCAACCACACAATCAACCTATTATGTACAGTAATGATGCTCAAGGATGATGAGCACCATGGACACAGACAGACACAATAAGTAGAAATATTATTAGTACATACAAAACAGTATTTAAGACCCATAGCTCTCACTGGGATACCCCAGCTTCAAGCTAAAGTTTATATTCATACCATTCTACTCTCAAGCCACATTGTGGCCTTGTGACACACTGAACCAGAGACATAATATAAGTGAATTCAGATGATCCCTCAAAGTGTGAAGGGACATCTGTCTATCACATGTCTAGGATCATGTGCTGCTTGGGCTTAACAACTATGAACTATCCCTTAATTAAGTCATTGGAATGATGGTCTTAAGGAGAGGGTAATGTTATGATTTTTCTATTCTTCTTCTTGATTAACCTCTATTTATGCTTAGTCAGAGCACTAGAACAGGTGCTTAAGACCATGAGACAAAGCTTAGTTATCACAACTAGCCAAGTCTGTCATTGTCTTTCAATGCAATAGTGTTGTCTGACAATGCACAATTGCTCTTTTATGTATAGCATTGATGCTCAAGGACAATGGGCATAAAAGACTTGACAATGCACAAATAGTAGTAGTATATTTAGAAGAACCTTGTATGGTATTTAAGAGGCTCACTCTTGCTGGTAAACCCCAGCTTTGAGCTAAAGTTTATTCACACTGTTCTACTCTTGAGCCAATTCTCTTTGGCCTTGTGACACACTGGTCCAGAAGTGCACCAGTAGATTCAGATGACTGCCTGAAGTGCAAGGCAGCTTCTGTCTATCATGAGTTTCTGTCCACATAATGCTTGGGTCTAACAAAAACCTCATTCTTTGTCAACTATGGGCAATATCTGCATATCACTGCTTTGACCTGATATTGTCCCACAACTTTCATCTCTACAACTTTCATGGAACAAATAGTGAAGATTCATGATAAAATGAAGACTGAACTCAAAAAAGCCACCATAGCAATAAAATATCAGTATGACAAATCTCACCATCCCACTATTAAATATAATATCAGAGACTGAGTCTGGCATGATACCTCTAATCTCCACCTCTCACAACTGAAGAAAAAACTAGCCAACAAATATACTGGCCTATTTTTAATCATAAAGAAAGTTAATGCATCTGCATATCAACTCACACTTCCATCTATATAGAAGGTCCATTAGTCTTCAATAAGATATTGCTTTTTCCATACACTCCATCTGCTTTTTTTAACCAGGAAGTTTCACTCTCACCCTCCTCCCTCCTCTTCTCAGAATCTAAATTGATTGAAGACAAGGAACATTATAAGATTGAACAAATTCTTGACTATCAACTTTATTGAACTCATGGCCATCATAGTGCTGGCTCCAATTTCCATATTGAATATCTTGTCAAATAGAAGGGCTATAGGCTGGAGTCAAACTAGTAGGTGCATGAGCATGACATGAATGCTGATATGATTATTTACAACCATGAATTATCTCTTAATTAAGCTATCAGAATGATGATCTTAAGGAGAGGATAATATTATGATTTTCCTATCTTTTCTATATCTTATCTTATCAGATGTCTATCTTATCACCAGATGCTGAGGATTGTGAAATTGTTGCTATATAAGACAATAAACATGATAGGTGAGTTATGATAATGACAGTCAAGACCATCTTAATAACAAACAATACCCATTTGCTTTATATCTGATGACCAAACACTATAGCATTGCAATACAGAGAGATATAATAGCACTAGAACTATATTTATCAATACCAGATATATATATAAGTAGGACAGCTCTCACTGATATACCCTAGCTTTGAGCTAAAGTTTTATTTACACTACTTCTCTCTCTTGAGCTTACTATTGGAATGCCTTGATACACAGACTCAAAAACACATAAGTGGACTTTAGCATGATTGTATGAATGTGATACAATGCTAGTTTATCATGTGTTACAGTCATGTGTCAAGCAGATCTAACAATTAGCTCAAAGCTTTCTATATCTTTTTTTTTATGCATATTAGAGGTGAAGAAAACTGAATGCTATCAACTGCTGATCTCACCATCAACTTCTTCAAGCTCTTGAGCACTATTATCAGCATCCTGCTTGAGCTTTATGCTTTTGCTCTTCTCTGCTGAGAAAACCAGTCTGTTATCAGTCAGATTCTCTGATATTATGTCTTTTTAGTAAATCTCTTCTGCACCATCTATTGCCTGGACATCTCCAAACTCTCTCTTTACAACATTCTCTGAGATATTCTAGAACTCAGAAACCTTTCATCTCTCTTACCTCTTAGACCAGCAGGCACTAAAATCCCCTATGAGTCTCTGAACTCAGAAATCTCTCTCAGATCTATACTTGAGACAGCCTCTGAAGATGAGACTGTAGGAACTGGTACAGAGATATCAGAAGTATTGTCCATAATATGGCAAAACTGCTGATTCACAGTCTCTTGAAACCCATTTCCAGAACAGTATGATATCCAGCTTGAAGGTTTCATTAGTGATCTCTCAGAAGACTTCTGAGTCACTCCTGCTAGCAGCTTCATCACTGCCCTCTCTGAGTCTGACTCATTCAGCAATAATTCAACATTGACAATGAAGCCTCTGATGACAGCTCTTCCTCTGACTTTCTTTGAAGAAGAGATAGGCAAGGAGTGGAATGAAGAAACTATATAGAAGGAGATCTAACAGATGTTTAAAGAAGAATTTTTGGAAATATATTAGGACAGGATATAAGCACTCTCCATGGACATTGCATGGAGAGTGACTTCCATGGGAAGAAGATATTTAATTGCTGATATCATTGAATATATAACTACTTTGCAATACTATGCAACTGAACAAGTAATATACATCTTCAATAAATGATACCCTGACAACACTAAGACTAAGTTGCTGCCCTATTTACTTGCATCAGAATCCTAACTGATACTGGAGATATCATCTGTTCTGCTAAAACAGGCTATATACACAGCCTTCTCAGTCTGATCAGCAATCAGGACTATTTTCTCACACTGATTGACTCTAACTATCCAACACTCATATCTGTTATGATTTTTCCATTTTCTTTTCTTTTTTCTTCAGGAATGACCCCTATCTTTGCTTAGTCAGGGTATTTAGGCCAGCGCTTAGGACTGTGGGAATGCTTAGCTCAGCACCCAGCTGGTCACTCTCCTGTTATGCTGCTGTGTGCTGTGAAGGGAGAGACAATGTTCCTTTTGTCCTTCAATTGCAGTGCAGCAGTAACAGCACAACAGCAAGACAACAGCTTTTGTGGAGAGCCTAGCAACAGCAGGGGTAACAGCTCTACAACAGATGATATCTTTTGTGAACAGTTATTAATAGCCAGATAACAGAACAGTATTTAAGCAGTTTAGTTCTCGCTGTAATACCCCAGTCTCGAACTAAAGTTTATTCTTCACCATCTACTCTTGAGCTCAAGCTTCTTGCCATGCCTTGAACCATGATAGTCACATGGGATTTGGGCTTAACAATATCAGTATCTGTGGCCAAACACCTATGGGAGCTGACTGTTTGCTGGCCAAAATGAACTAATGTCTTCAGATGCTAGTGAGTCAAAACTGCTAGCACCAGCTGATGATAATGATAAGGACAACCTCTGAGTCAGTAACTTTAAAATTATCAATAGAATCAAGATGAAGAAAGGAATGTTAGCAGCAATTGGAGGAATAGAGAACCTGTTATTAGTGGTATGACTATGGAACTTATATACCTCTACAGGTATTCTGGTAAGTTCTACTGTTTTATAATTGTAGCTAAGCAGATAATATAGAATCTTCAAGCATCAGTATGACTTTTGCATGTATGAGTAAGGCCTGTTCACTGGTTCAATATTAGTGCATTGGCTTATTTGGCTAACACTCTCCCTTGAGCCAAAATCATTCCAAGCTTCTGAACAAGAGGTTGAAATTTAAATGAGGCCAGTGCCTTGATGAGAATGTCAGCTGTCATCTCATTCACAGGGTAATAGATGATATTGAGTATTTCTGCCTGTATTTTGTTATAGATAAAATGATACTATATATCAATATGTTTGGTTTGTGCATAGAATTGACCAAGGTCTGTATGTGCTAGGGAGATTGCTGATTGATTGTCACTGTAAATTGTGAGAGAAAATGTAACTATGCTGAATATTTCTGAGATAAAGGCATAGAACCAAAGTGTCTCCTTGGCTGTGGAGGTCATTGCAATATACTTGACTTTAGTAGTTGATAAAGCAACAATTTCTTGCTGCTTTGATGATCATGATACAGCAGCACTATTCAAGATGAATGCATAGTCTGATATAGCTTTTTTTGTTTCAAGTGACATTCTATCAGCATCACCAAAGATGTCAAGGCCTAAAGTCTCATCTGATGCACCATAAGTCAGGTTCAGAGTCTGAGTGCCTTTCAGATATTGAAGTACTTGTTTTGCTGCATTCCAGTGTAGATGACTAAGATTATTGACAAAATGTGAGAGTATACAGACTGTGAATGCTAAGTCTGAGCATGTGGCTGTAGCAAGCTAGACAAGTCCTCCAACCAGTTTCTGGTATGGAACATCTTGCATGTCATCAATAGCTTTATGATTGGATAGAGTAGAGTATTATTTGCATGAGAGCTGGGTGGATGGATCAAAGAGAATAGAAACAGCTTTATATTCTGTCATATGGAATTTTTGTAGAAGAGAATCAATGTAAGTGGTCTGTGAGAGTGCTAAAGTGTGTTTCTTTCTGTCTCATGTGATCTCCATACTCAGTAGCCAGCTGATCAGTCTAAGCATTGTGATTTTAAAGATGCAACCAATTTCTTCTTGTATTTTATTGATTAGTGTAGGTGAGTTACTGGTAATAGTGCTATGATCAATGTGGATAGTAATAAATATGAAATCATGCTCTTGATTAAAATAATAGACTGCATGATCTGATTTGAGAGAGTAGACACCTAGCATGGCAAGTGTTGATGTTAGCTTCTTATACCATTTACAGCTAGATTGTTTAAGTTCATATATTGTGCATCATAGATATATGACATCATTTGAGTTTTCATTAGTGTAATAAGATGGCTGTTTCATGAAAATCTTTTTATCAGCTGAGAACTCAAACACTTTGATGTCTCAATCAAAACATGCAGCAAGTGAGAGAATAATATAGAGTGAGGATAGTTTTGCTGTGAGTGAAAATATCTCAAAGTAATCTACTTCTTGGACTTGAGTGAATTCTCATGCAACAAAATGAGCCTTGTATTTGTTAATTTCTCTATTAGCTCTTTGCTTAATTTGTAATGCTCATTTTGATCTGATGATATTGTGTCCAATTGGCCTTGGCATCAGTCTATTATCAAATGTGCCTGTTCTCTTTATTACTTTCATCTCAATGTCCATAGCCTGCTTGAACAGTGGCCAGTCTTTTCTCATCATTTCTTCTTTTATACTTGGTTCATCAGACAGGTCTCCTCTGGCTGAATATGCATACTCCATAATATTTGAGTTAGTGACTGACTCAGTCTCAGAAAAATGAGCAGCTCAATGTGTCCAAGTACCTTCAATAATGTTTTTCACAGTAATTTTACTTGAAATTTCTTATGCTGCAATCAGTTTAGTTGGATTTAGTGTTGGGCTTAATAGTGAGATGTCTGGTGGTATAGTGAGTGGAGAACCTGATAGAGAAAGTGATATTTGTTTAGACAATGCAGGTGTGTGCTGAATGTTTTTGGTTTTTTTTTAATCACTAACTTCTTCATTCTCCCCCTCATTTAGCACTCTATGTATCCCTCCTTCACTTCTGCATGTTTCTGGGAATTTGATGCTATATTTGACATGTATGGTACAACTATTTAGATAATAGATCTGATGTCTATTACTTTCTTAGTCAAAATCAAGCCACTGACTCTTACAAGCATATCCTTCAAGCTTTGAACTATCTCCAACATGTACTCAGATCTTGCAGCCCCATTCTTAGATGTTCTGTAAGTCTGGTTTCAATTTATGGAACACTTTGTATAGTGTATAGTCACTAATAGCCTTTGATGATATCTGATTCTTTAATCAAATAGCATGCTTCAGTGCTTCACTCCACAAGTTATTTGGTAGTCCTGCAGCATAAAGCATAGCTCAGACCTTTTCAAGAAGCATTCAATTGAGTCTCTCAGTGACTCCATTGTGCTCAGATGTATCATAGACTATGAAGCAACACTGGATTTCTTTCTCAGCTATGCAGTCATTGAATTCATGACTTTTGTACTCTCCTCCTTCATCTGAATGTAATGTTTTTATCTTGATACCATGTGTCTTATCCTATCTCACCTCAAGATCCTTAAATGACTGTAATGTTTCCTTTTTTGAGTGGAATAGCATGACTACAGAATAATGTAATGTATTATCTGTAAATGTGACATAGTATTTTTTATGCTGGAGTGTCTCAATTATCACTGGTCCCCATATATCACTGTGGACTTGATCATCTACTCTCTCTGATGCATTATTTTCTCTGGTCTTAGACATCACTTTTCTCATTATTCTACCATGAAGATATAATGGGTATTGCTCCTTTGAGGTAGAAATTCCTTTATCAAGTTTTAGACCATCAACTAATTGATCCTTGATAAGCTTTTTTGCTGTATTGATAGAGAGATGACCTATCAAACAATGTAGTTCATTCAGTGTGATAATATATGGTCCATCATCAATATGATAGGTTTCTAGGTGGGATGTCTGTACATAAAGTCTATATAGCCCATTGATATAAGGTATTAATCTGATTTGATGATGCTTCTTATTAAAAATATGGCACTTTTTATCTTTAAAGTCAAGAGAATATTCTGCCTGAGTGATATGGCTAACAGAAAGTAGTGTAACTCCAAGGTTAGATGCATAGAGTATATCATTAACAAGAGCCTTTGTTGTCTGATTCTTTCCATTAGGAATTGTGATACACATGTCACCCTTTCTGAGTGCTTTGAACTTCTTCTTATCTGCTGCTATTATTTCTTGAGGCTTGATAGCCATATAGTTCATCAGCCAATAGTGTGATAGTGTCATATGCTGTGTAGCACTGAAGTCAAAGATATTGATTTCATACTGATGTTCTGAGTCAGCAGCAGCTGTCACAAAATTCCCAGAAGTCAGTGAGGTTATTTCTTCTATAAGTTCTGATGTACTGATATCTAATTTATCAGTTTCATTGTCATCCTCTTCTTCACTGTTGCTGACATTCTGGAGTGCTAGTAGATCTGAGAAGTTATCTTCTTCTTTTTCTTCCTCTGCAAACCATGCAGCATCAAATTTCTTATCTGTCTTTGCTGAATTTGTCTGTCTATGCCCCTTTCTCAGTCCTTGTCCTTCTTTTCCTTCTTCCTTTGCCCAACAATCTCTCACCATATGTTTCTTCTGATGGCAGTTATAACACTCCACTGATTTCTTTGACTTTTTTCCACTGTTCCCACTATAGAATGTGGCTTCTTTCTCACTCTTTTCTGACCTGACCTTTCATTGGTCTGCTTTGTCACTGATTCCCTGTAGCATTATGTCAAGATCAAGAGTCTTACTAAGAAGTGTGGATATGCCTATAAACACAGAGAGATATGTTTCAAATAAGGCAGAAAGTGATCTTAAGACTATTGTAACAAAGTTATCATTATCTGAGTCAGCTTTCATTGTGATGAGATTCTTGCATATAGATTGTAGCTTTGTTAGATGAGTTTTCATATCACCTTCTTCTGTGCACTGCTCATCCTGGAGCTTTTGGTGCAGATTAACTGTGACCATCTTTGATTTCTTCTCATACTCTGACTTCATCTTCTCCCACATCACTTTTGTCATTGCTTCACCCTTCACCTTTAAGAATAATGAATCCAAGATGACTGAGATGATTCCCTGTTTGATTACAGCCTGCTCAGACTTTCAAATCTGACACTTTTTTGCATATTTGTTTATCACCTTTGTCCTATCTGCTGTGGGGTTCTTGGAGTCTACCATGGCAGATGAGGTCAGTTCAGCCACAATTGCAATGTCCTTGAAATGGTCACTCAGACCAGCAGCATCAATAGCAAAACAAAAACAGTCATAAAAGAAGATCCAGTTTATGCTATTGGCCTTGCATGTAGGGAGTTTTGCAAAGTACTTACCAAGTTTTACAGTGGATGAGAAAGTGTTGGTGGACATATTAGAGTGATTGTGAGTATATGCAAGATGAGTTTGTTATCATTAAGATTTAATTATGATTGAGACCTATAACCTGTTAGCAGCAATAAGGAAATGGAGAGATAAAGAATCTGTTATTAGTGGTACAACTACAAAACTTATATATCTCTACAGGTATTCTAGTAAGTTCTACTACTATTCTATAATTGTAGCTAAGTGAATAATATAGAATCTTCAAGCATCAACATGACTTTTGCATGTATGGGTAAGGCCTGTTCACTAGTTTAATATTAGTGCATTGGCTTGTTCAGCTAATAAGAGATAGAGGATAGAAGCCTGATTGCTGATGACTATTCTTTACACTCTCTTTCTGAACCTTCAGCCTCCTGATGCTATCTGCTATTCAGTGAGTATCCTAACCTAATGCTCACTCTTACTGCAGATGCTCCTTTGATCTAGTGCAAACTAGAGTTGATGAGAAAATCCCACTCTTTCAAAGGAATTTCTGATGATATAGATCAATTCCTCACTGACTGTGAGGTATATTTTCAGGTACATGCTATATATCTTACTGTTGATACCTATCATATGATCTTTGCTGCTTTATATTTTGAAGACAAGGCAAAGGACTGGTGGATCATGCAGCTGGCTGACTTGTATTTTACAACTAAGAGACACTATCAACTGCTGTTCTAGTCAGACTTTAAAGTAGCCATTTGACATAAATTCATAGATCTCACTATATAAAACATTCACAAGACCAAGATGAAGGAGTTGTGTCTGAGTGACAAGATAGCCAGCAAATACTTTAGAGAGCTTGAATGACTTGCTAAACTTGCTGGTCTGCATGATAATATTTCTGAGACTAGATATCTGGTCAAAGCCCTCAAGATTGGGGTACTCTCTTTCTATATGAAAATCATCTCTAACATCACCATTAATATGCCCAAGAGATATAAGAAATAGAAGAAGCAGATCATAATCATGAACCAGAAATGATAGTGACAGAAGGTAGTAACCAACCTATATCTATCACATGATAAGAAGCTCAGAGGAGCCAACAAGAGAGGAGGTCAGCCACAGCTGACCAAGAGAGGAACACTCAGCTCTTATAGTGAGAAGAAGATCAATACCAGAACAGTCTACATGAGACAAAGAAAGTCTATAAATATTAACAGAATAAAGAAGAAAGAAAAGTGCTTTAACTGCAGAGAGAAAGAACACCTATTCAGGAACTGCCTAAAGAAGAAGAGAACATATGAAGACATATAGGCACAGATCACAGAACTGCAGAAGAAAGCAGATGCCATTGAGAAGAATGGCAAGAAAACAAAGATAAAAAAGGTAAAAGATAGGACTGACAAGTGAGTGATTTCACTTAGTCTGCTAAAGAACTTAATGGTGTGTTTCCAGTTACCACTGGATGGACTTATGGTAGCTCTATAGATATGAAGTATTTATATATGCATTCAAATATACCTGCTTCCACTATCCTGAACACACTGAAAGAATCACTTAAGGAGAGAACTCAATTGTCCATAGGCTGAACAAGAAGAGGGGTCTCCACTAGATGACTCAAACTATTTAACACTAAGTGGACTTGGCATGTCATTTATGACACTAATACAGAAAAAGAAGTAAAAGCAGTGCTCAAAAACTGGATACACAAGATATAAGCTAAAGAAGTGATTAATAAGATGATAGAAGGAATGAGAAAGATCAAAAGGAACCGAGTATTGGAATGGCTGAGTGAACTTAAAAAGCCTTAAAGATATATTCAGTGGCAGAAGATGACTAGAAGCCTCCATACCAGTATACAATGCTGACAGAACCCAAAACCAAGCCAGATCAATTACCAAGTTCATCAAGCTCTAATTAATAATAGAAGACCATACAGAACATATTGATCTGGCAGTCACAGATTTGAGAACTAAAGAAATCTTCCTCAGGCATGACTGAGTGATATAATACAATCTGCTCATCAACTGGAAGACTGGCTAGATTATCTTTATCTGATACTACTGCTGGAAAACCCCTTTCATCTTATTAGACAAAGATAAAGATGACCAGTGAGATGAGGAGATGAAAGAAGGAGATACTATTCTTGCAGTTAACATAGAACAAGCCATTCACATGTAGGCTATACACTATACAAATAATCTGGCTGCAAATGCTAATAAAAGAAAGAAAACCAAGATATTCAAAGAAATGATACTAGAATGGGCTCAAGATTTTCATGACCTCTTCAATAAGAAGAACTTTGATGAACTCCCTAACCCTAAACTATGAGACCATGCAATTGAACTCATTCTCAATGCCAATACCAACCTTAATTGCAAGATCTATTCTCTTGATCACTATAAGCAATAGAAATTTGATAAGTTTCTGGATGAGAATCTATTCAGTAGACATATCTGATTCTCTAAATCACTGATGGCACCTTCCTTCTTTTTTATAAAAAAAAGAAATAGAAAGCTGCAACTGATTCAGGATTACTAAAAACTCAATAAAATAATAATCAAGAACTAGTATGCTCTGCTCCTTATTTCTGAACTAATAGATAAATTGCATAGTGCATGGTATTATACCAAACTGAATGTATGATGAGAGTATAATAATGTTCAGATCAAAGAGGAAGATAAATGGAAAGCAGCTTTTCAAACTAATCAAAGACTGTTTAAACTGATAGTGATATTTTTTGGACTCACCAACTCATCAGCAACCTTCCAGTGGATGATGAATGACATCTTCAAGAATCTTATCATTATGAAGAAAGTCACTATATACTTTGATGATATCCTAATTATGTCTGGAGATTGAGAGAAGCACTACCATCTTATCTGACAAGTCCTTGTGCTGATGAGAAAGCACAAGCTGTTCTTTAAGGCAGAGAAATAAAAGTTTGAGATGCTGGAAATAGAGTATCTCAGCATCATCATCAGTAAAGGAAGCATCTATATGGATTCAGTCAAGGTTCAGAAGGTGATAGAATGGCTGACTCTAACAAAAAAGAAGTTACAATCATTTCTGAGGTTCACCAATTTTTACCAATAATTCATCAAGGACTACAGTCAGATTATATGACTCATGATCCAACTGACTGGAAATATCTCTTGGATGTGAGGGAGAGATGCAAACAGATGCCTTTCAATAGCTGAAGAAGCAATTAGCAAAGGACATGATATTAGCCATTCCAGCAAGAGAAGAGAAGTTCCATGTGGAGATGGACTTAAGTGATGACATCACTAGAGCAGTACTCTCATAGGAACAGGAAGAGAAATAGTGATCTGTCACTTTTATCTCCAAGATGCTCATGACTACAGAAAGAAATTACAAGATCTATAATAAGAAGCTCTTTGCCATCATGCTTGCTCTGACCAAGTGATGATACTATCTGATAAGTGCAGCACAATGGTTCAAGATTTAGATAGATCATCAGAACCTTCAATATTTCTGACTCTCACAGAAACTAAATCAGTAACAGGCATGCTGGATCATCAAACTGATAGAATATGACTTCTCACTTCAATATAAAATAAAAGCCATAAATAGAAAGATGGATTTATTTAGCTGACAAGTGGATCATAATCAGAGAAAGGATGATAATAGCAAAATAGTTGTGCTTAAGGCTAAGCACTTTAGAGCAATAATCATGCCAACAAAGGAGGAAGCTCATGAGTACATTAAAAGTGCTATTCAATAGATCAAGCTATGAGATCAGAAGGTGGCTCTATTGATCAATCATGACCAAGAGATGATCAAAGAGAGAGATCTGATTTACTATGACAATCAGATTTATATACTCTGGAATCATACTCTCTGAGGAGATATCATTGCTTGGTCACATGACTATATCACTGCAGAGCATTCTGGAATTGTGAAGATCATAAAATTAGTATTGTGAGAATATTAGTGGCCAAAGCTGAGGAGAGATATTGAAAACTATGTGAAGATCTATGAAACCTACTAACACATCAAGTCAAGCACTTAGGTGAAAGCAGCCCTACTCCACCTGAATAAGATACCAAGTGCACTATAGATGTATATATCTATAGATATAGTCACCAGCCTTCCTAAATGCTAAGGCTATAATGCTATCATTATCAGTTGACCACTTCTCAAAGGCTATCATACTGGTTATGTGCTTGATAGAGTTATCATCAGAGAGATAGATGAAGATTCTATGAGATGAGATGTATACCAAGTATGGCATACCCCAAGTGATAATTTCAGATCAAAGATCACAGTTCATCTCTAAGTTCATGATAGACCTTTACTATTTTCTCCAGATTCAAAGCAACACCTTAACTGCTTATCATTCACAGACAGATAGGCAAATAGAGTGAGTCTATCAAGAGATCAAGAAATACCTCTAGATGTTTATCAATTATTGATAGAATAACTGGACTGGCTGGCTTCCACTCACAGTCTTCTAACACAATAACTGAGTACACTCTGCAATGAGCAAAACACCATTCTTTATCAACTATAAATGATATTTTCATATTGTCAGCTTGTTTCAATACTTTGCTATGACCCCTGTTTTTGTGTCATTTGTAGATCAGATGACCAAAGTCTATAATGAGACAAAGTCTGCTCTCAGAAAGGCTGTCACTGCAATGAAACATCAGTATGACAAGTTCTGTTGCTCTGTCATCCAATATGCAGTTGAGGATCAAGTATGATTGGACACAACTCACCTACATCTCCTACATCCAAAGAAGAAACTCACTGACAAACACATCAGACTCTTCACTACTATAAAGAAGATTGGAGCCTCTGTCTATCATCTCACACTCCTTACAATTGTTAGACCTAACCAGCACATGACCTGAACATGTAATAAAATAGCACTGTATTATGTTCATATAGTCACATTAGAGTTCACTTAATATATTCTTGTTGGGCAAGCACTTTAAGGCCAGAGACAAGCTAGACTCAAAAGAAGATAGTGTGAGATAAACTTATAGCTTGAAGCTGGACTACTACAGTGAGAGCTATTTTACTTATATACTGTCCAGTCTGTGATAAATATAGCTGTCATCTATTGCACTGTTCTGCACTATGCTGCTTGTTCTGCCTGATTATTGGAAGGTAGACAATAGAGTGTTGTTCATAGACAAAGCAACTGAGTATAATAATGCTGTTTATCTTATGATTATATAATTTTCTCTATACTCACAGATAGATGCTCAAGATAGGCACTCTGATAAGAAAAAGTAATAAAATAAGAAAAAATCATAATATCACCCCTTCATTAAGATCATTATCCTGATGGATTATTCAATGGAAATTTCAGTCTCATATGGCATTATCTATGTTCATATGTCATTTATGGACCCACTGATTGGATTCCAGTTTGTAGCCCTTCCATTTGACTAAGTAGTAGGTGATGATGCAGCTTTTCCCATCATAAGCTTGCACTTTCCATAACTTATAATTAAGAATTTGATTGACTTTGTAATGTTCTTCATCTTTGATTAGATCAGATTCTAAGAGAGGAGGGTTTTTCTGGTTAGAAAAAGCAGATGCAATATAAGGTGTAAGAAATGTTTCATTGAAAACTGGATGAGCATGCCAGGAATCAGATAGCTTGAGATAGTATGCTGAGGCACTGACTTTAGCTTAGATTGAAAATAAACCAGTGCATTTGTTGGTGAGTTTTTGTTTTAGACAGGAGAGATAAATATTGATAGTGTCCAGCCAAACCTTGTCATTAATGAAATATTCATGTGCAGATCAATGATGTTTGTTGTATTGCATTTTTATAGTGATGATAGCTTTTTTGAGGATAATACATATCTTAGTATAAATAGAGATCATCAGGTCTGCAAAGTCTGATGATACAGAGGTTGTGGTCTTATGTTAGCTGATAATCATGATATGAAGATGACATCTATGATTAATGAAGAAGGAGGTCTTTCCAGTGACAAAATAGATGCAGTTATTGTGTTGAAATGCTGCTAGAGCAAGCCATTCAGTCCAATCATCTTGCCTGTAATTAATAAACATTCAAAGATACTTTTCAATTTCTTTATTGACATGCTCTGTCTGCCTATTGGTCTAAGAGTGATAAGCAATCAAAGCATTACTTTGGATGTTGAAAAGATAATAGAGATTATTCAGGAATTTCAATACAAATTGTTAGTCTCAGTCTGAAATAATAACTTGAGGCATTCTATATAAACTTTATCATACAGTATCTTTGCCCACCCTTCTGATGTTAATTCTGTTGAACATGTGACTAGAATGATTGCCTTAGAGAACTGATTGATGATGATGATGATAGTATCATAGCCATTGCAATCTAGAAGTCCAGTGACCATGTCAACTGAGATATAGATCCAGAGTTCTCTAGAGATCTTGTTTGGATGAAGTGGAGCAGCTTGTGACTGCATGCTTGACTTAGTCCATTGATAATTTTCACATCCTCTGATATACTTCTTGATGTCTTACCCTATTTTCAGCCATCAGTATTTCCATAGTATCAACTCCTTTGTTTTCATGACTCTTGAGTGTCCTGCAGTGATATGGTCATAGGACATAGTGATGATTTCTCTCTAGAGTGCATGATCTTGGAGAATGTAGATCTGACTGTCTGATTTAGTTATGCTCTGCTTGTGATTGATGAAGAGAGTGATGCACTAGTTCTATGTCCTCAGTTGTCATGTCACACTCTTGATCTGCTTGTATATCTCCTCTTCTATTGATATTATAATAGCTCTAAAGTGCTTCAGCTTCAAGAGCATTATACTGCCATTGTCTTCTCTCCTTTAGTCATAGTTAGATCAGTAACTTAATAAATCTGCCTTTTTGTTTGCTGTTTCTGCTTTATAGTGCAGAGTGTATTGGTATTGCAAGAGCTCAATGATCCATCAGGCTTGTCATCAGTTGAGCTTCTGCAGTGATCAGAAGTATTGAAGGTTTTGATGATCAGTTCAGACCTTAAAAGTATGAATGATGCTGATCAGGTAGTGTCTCTATTCAGTGAGAGTGAGCATGATTGCAAGTAACTCTTTATTATATATTTTATAGTTGCATTCAGTAGTAGTGAGTGCCTTTGAGAGAAAGGCAATGGGTCACTATTTCTCATCCTGCTCCTGTGAGAATACTGCTTCTATCACACTTTCACTTGAGTCTGCCTCAATCCTGAATCATCTCTCCTCTGTTGGTATTGCTAATACCACATCTTTGGCTAGTTATCTCTTCAGGTCTTTGAATGCTGACTGTTGAGCTATCCCTCAGAACCAAAAGGCATTTTCTGTGAGTTGAGTCATAAGACAGATGATCTTGTTATAATCTTAGATAAATCAGTGATAGAAATTCATAAATCTGAGGAATGATTGTAACTCTTTTTTCCTAGTTGATGTCAGTGATTCCATTACTCCAGCAACTTTGATGGGATCTATCTGAATGTTTTCTTCACTGATAATGACTCTGAGCTACTCAGTCTCTAGTATCTCAAACTTGCACTTTTCAGCTTTGAGAAAAAGCTTGTGCTTTCTCATCAACTCCAATACCTGCCATATGAGTTGTTGGTGTTTGTCCTCCTCTCTAGATATGATCAGAATGTCATCCAGATAAATAGTGATCTTCTCAGTTGCTATGATATCCTTGAAGATGTTGTTCATCATCTATTGAAAAGTGGTTGGAGAGTTCATCAGTCCAAGAAACATAACTATAGGCTCAAAAGCTCTTGGTTGGTTCAGAATGCCACTTTTTATTTGTCTCCTTCTTTGATCTGGATATTGTTATATCTCCACCATATATTTAGCTTGGTGTAGTATTTTGCTCCTTGGAGTTTGTCCATCAACTCCAAGATCAAGGGGAGTAGATAGCAGTTCTTAATTGTCATCTCTTTTAGCTTTTGATAGTCTTGAACTGAGTGTAGTTTTCTGTTCTTCTTTTTGACAAAGAAGAAGGAGGAAGCCATGAGAGACTTCAATGGTTGGATCCTTCCACTGAAAAGATTCTCATCCAGAAATTTGTTGAGTTTCTGCTGTTTCAGTCACTCAAGGAGATATGTTTTGCAATCTAAATTAGCATTGGCATTCAGGATGAGTTCAATTGCATGATCTCATAGTTTCAGCTCTAGTAACTCATCAAAGTTCTTCTTATTGAAGAGGTCTCAAAAGTCCCATGTCCATTCTAATACTATCTCCTTAAATATTTTAGCCTTCTTTTCTGCATTTACTTTTGCAGCTAGATTATTGGCATGATGTACTGCTCAGATGCATATTGCTTAGTCTATATTGACTGTGAGAATAGTATCCTTATCTTCCATCTCTATATCCCATTGACCCTCAGAATCCTCATCTGATAGCTCAAAGATAATCTTTCAGCAGCAGCTTCATGCAAAAGTGATCTGCTCTGTCTTCCAATTGATCAATGGATTATGCCACATGAGCCAGTCATGACCAAAGAAGATCTCCTTGGATCCCAAGTCAGTCACAGCCAGGTCAATCCATTCTGCATAATCTCTGATTGTTAATCAGAGTTTAACAAACTCTGATTGAGCTGGCTTGGTTCTTGGTTCTGTCAGCATTGTAAACCAGGATTGGGCTAGCAGTGGCTCAGGTTGAGAGATTATGCTTAGTGATAAAAGCATGACTGATCAAACTTCCAATGCAACTACTGTCAATCAGGGCAGTGACAGCATGCATGGACTGATTGATGAGGGTCTCAATCTGTATCTTTGTGGTTAGATCCCTCTCTATGGCCTTCTGTCATCAAATATATTTTCTAAGCCTCTTCAGCTTATCTAGCCACTCCAATGCTTGATTTCTCTCTGTCCACTGAATTTGATTTTCAGTTTACTCATGCTCTAGCTATAGCTCTTGACATAGAGCTTCACTTCACTTTCAGTTACCATCTGAAATCTGACAGACAAACCAAATATGCAAACCAAACCTTAGATCAATACCTCTGCATCTATTGCTTCTATCAGCAGGACAATTGGAATACTCTCTTTACTCATTGCTGAGTTCACCTACAATAATGCTTCTAATGCATTCACTGAGATTTCTCCATTCTTTGCTAACAAGGGTTACCACTCCAACATCACTATCCATTCTGAACAGGATATCACCTCTGTCTGGGCCTAAGACTTTGCAGTCAATCTTGATAAACTGTATCAAGTTTTAAAAGATAAAATCTCCCAAGCTCAATCTCACTATAAGACTCAAGCAGACAAGTATCAGATTCTGGTGTCTTCATTCAAAGTGGGTGACAGAGTTTACTTCAGCTCTAAACACATCAAGACCACTCATCTGACTAAAAAGTTCTCTGAGAAATACCTTAGTTCTTTCAAAATCTTAGCTCAACTCAGTTCTCACTCTTTCACTCTTAAGCTTCTGCTAGACCTCTGCTCCATTCACTCAGTCTTTTATATATCACAGTTGGAATCTGTAGAAGAAAATATCATCTCCAACTGAGTCCAAACTCTGCTGCCTCTAGCTAAAGTTGATAGAGAAGAACAGTATAAAATTGCTCAAATCCTCAACTCTAAGCTGGACTGCTGGTTCTGCTGTCTGCTACTGTACAAGATTCAGTGGTTAGACTATGAAGGTACCAACAAAGAATTTTCTTAGTTACTAGCCTCTGAGTTCTCTACTGATAAATTTATTGAGGATTTTTATCATTGATACTCAGACACATTGAGACTTTTATCTAAGATCACTTCTTGAATAGCTCTAGTCTACTGCTATTCTACTTCTACCATATCACATCAGACTCCACTGGCTCTCATCTTATCTCATTTTAATTTCACCTCTCACCACAAAATTATTATATCAATCATCAGCTGCTTTCACTCTCTATAAATCTTGAATCAAAAAAAAGAAAAAAAATTTTTTTTTAACCTCATCAGAGCTGACCACTTTTCCTATTTCTTACTTCAAATATACAATAATTAGATGACTTAGAGAGAAAAAGCAGCACCTGATAGATCTGCTATATCATTAGTAGCCACTCTGCTGAAATCTGAGTCTTTTCCTCTCTTTCTCAACTTTTCCATATTTTCATTCAATCTCTTTGTTATCACTGCATATAGGTCTTCCATCTTCTGATCCTTCTCACTCTTGTAGATCAGTCAAGCCACTTTCCATGCTTTCAGCTCAGACTCTGAAAACAACTCTGCAGAAGATAACTCTTTATCTAATCTATGGTATCATGGAGGTCTGTCATCTTCTCTATCAACTTGTCCACTCAATGCATCAACTTGTGTACTAATTTTGAAATCTTATAAAGGTTAATGGAGACTTTCATATTACTGACCACCTTGCTTATGATGACTCTCTTGTTGAATGAACAGGCAGTCTTCTTAGTCTTGCAATGAGCATAAGTCTATCCACAACTGATGCTCTCAGTTACCAGGCATATATAATATCTTGTGCTGTCTTATCAACAGTGCATGCAGCTCTCTGGGATAAGATTCAGTCAAAACTAAGCAAAAAAGGCTGAACACTCACTTTCACCACTCAACTCCTCCTTGCTCTCTGCTGGTGCTATAATCTCCAGCCTCACTCTTTTCCATGAGGTCACCATTGCCTGTATCTCACTGTCATTCATTATGCTCATGGACTTGACCTTATGCTTTCTTTTCTTTTCTGCTAAATCTGCTACTCTCTTTTTGCCTTCACACATCTTCTTTCTTCTCTCTAAAGTCTTTTCAGACACACTCTCTTATCATCTCCTTCAGTCCCCTTGTCAAAGTTGACCTTGGACTCTGATAGCATAAGCTCTGTAATCTTCTAGAACTTTGCTGTGTATTTTTTTCTGTTCTACTCTATTCTTTTTTTTACTAACTGAGTATTGTACTGATAAATCTCAAATTCACTCTAAAGACCTTCAGGCCTATAACCATAGCTGAAGTATCTTTACTAGCTGAACTGCAGATCATAGTGTGTTTTCTGCATTTTCTGGCTGACTATATTCTGCTAGTCACAATATTCTTGCACTCAGTGTGCAAGCAGCATACAGATGCAAGCTTGTCTCTTTCAAGGCTGAGACCATCATTGCTGAGTGTGTGAAATCAGTTGCAAGTATATGCTCTTATTATACATCTCTTTAACAACAGTATATAATATACAAGAAGCTAGCTTTATTTGCAGACAAGTCCTCTGACAGTCTGTAGCTCTTTGTTATTCTTATGCTCCTCTTTTATTTCTTCTCAGATCTTCATACTATACTTTATTGGGCTAGCAATGACTTCCAACTTTATGAGACTAGTGCTCATGCTATCAAATTAGCTGCCAACAATTTTCAACACAAGATGAAGATTGCCATTTATATCTAGAGTGGTTTTATTATCTCAGAGGCTCTGACCAGCTAGAGTCTCTGCTCTGTGATGCACTCACTAAATTTCATGATCCTACAGCATTTCACTCTTCTTCTGGAATGACCTCTAGTCAGATTCACACTCTAACTGACAGTACTCTCATTAACTAAGCCATTCTCAATTCTCCAGCTGATGATGCAAGAGCTTTTGAAGATGATAGTAAAAAGAAGAGTGACAGTGATTTAAAAAGTCTTCACACTTGCTAGCAGGCTTATACAGTTATAGTTTTTCTAAATCCTTCTTTATACAATATTATTTTCAAACAAACACTCTTGTGTTTCAGAGTTTTTTTAAGTCTCTCTTGAACTTAGCAGTCATGTGCCAAGTTTTTTCTTCATCCTCTTAGTAACCTCTAAGTCCAGCTAGCTGTGCTACTGGTTTAATCTTCTTTATAGTGATTGCAATCAGAATTTGATTCTGATCTGATAAACTGTATGGTCTCAGATGGATTTGTTTCAAATTTTGTTGTCAAAGTGAATATCTTTACTATTTTTATCATGATTTTGACTCCTAATTGCAATCTGCCAACTGTTAGACTCACTTAGCACATGACTATAAACATGTAATAAACTAATACTGTGTCATATTTATACAACCATATTAGAGTCCACTATTGTGTATTCAAGCTGTGTGTTATCAAGACTAGAGCAAGTTAGACTCAAGAAGAAAGTGGTATAAAATAAACTTTAGCTCAAAGCTGAAGTACTATAGTGAGAGCTACATTACTTATATATGTTTTTGTATCTGATAAATATAGTTTTTACTTATTATGTGTTGTCATGCTGCAGTATCACTGTGTCTAGTCATTAAGAGTAAAACAATGAGATATTGTTTGTTGATAAGATATCTGTTATGCTCTATAGAATAATAGCATGGGTTATCTGATATAGCTATAGTGATTGTCCCATGATAAATGCCTCAGATAAGATAGATGCTTTGATAAAATAAGAAGATCAGATAAAGAGGAAAGATAAGATAAAATAAATAAGAAAATTATAATATTACTTTTTCTATTAAAACTATTATCTTGATGGCTTTAATTAAAGAAAAGTTCATAGTTGTAAATGGCAATCAGAGACATTCATGTTGCATTCACTGACCCACTGATTGGACTCAGAGCTATAGCTCTTTCATTTGATAAGGTATTTGATAACAGTATTGAGGCTGAGACTCTAGCAGCCATGAATGAGTCTTACAAAGATAGTGGTCAAGGATCTTCTTAATTTTATAGTGCTCTTTGTTATCAACTAGGACTGGTTCAGGAGGTGAAAGAACTTTCTGGTTGGAAAATGCAAGAGGTGTATATGAAGAAAGGAGAGATTTATTGAATATGGGGTGAATTTTTCATATTGTTGTTATGATTTTTCCTTATCTTATCACTTTTTCTTATCAGGACATCTATCTTAAGTGTCTACCTGTGGGTGTGGAGAAGGTTATATAATCACAAGATAGATAGTGTACTCAGTTGCTTCATCTATGAACAACATCCTATTGTCTACCTCTCAATGACCAGATAGAACAACAGCATAGCATAGGACAGTACAATAGGTGGCAGCTATATTTATCACAGACTGAACAGTATATAAGTAGAATAGCTCTCACTGTAGTAGTCCAGCTTCAAGCTATAAGTTTATCTCACACTATCTTCTTTTGAGTCTAGCTTGTCTCTGGCCTTAAAGTGCTTGTCTAACAAGAACATATTAAGTGAACTCTAATGTGACTGTACAAATATAATACAGTGCTAGTTTATTATATGTTCAGATCACATGCCAGTTAGATCTAACAGTTAGCTCAAAGCTGTCTGCTTTTCTTTTCTTATCCACATTAGGGGCAAAGAAAACTGAATGCTATTAACTTGCAATATCACATCTGACTTTTTCAAGCTTTTGAGTGCCATCATTGGCACTCTGCTCAGGCTTTTCATTATTGTATATCTCTGTCAAAGAAACCAGTCTGTTACTGCCTAGATAGTCAGATACTACAATGGCCTCTGAACAATCTATTGCCAAATTCAAAATGTCACACCTGTCCTCCCCCTCCACAATCTCCCTCTCAAATCCACTTGAGCCACCAATGAGCCCACATAAGGAACCATATCAGAAGCCACTGCTAGGATCACAAATTTGAAAGTTCTTCCAGCAGAACAAGAAGAACATCAACACCACTGATGATACTACTGACATATTCTCTGTCATAATCTGCTGAACCTCCCTCTAGTCTCAGACCACAAGGATAAGAATCTTTCTGATGACTTCTTTGATGCAGAACCATTTCTCACCTCTTCTACTGGCCCTCTGGAGCATGAAATTGGAAACTGTGCTCAAGACTCCCTTAATGCTCTTGGGATAGCTACAGGCTCTGGCCACAACTCTCTCTATATGACTCCTGACAGAGACTTCACAAACACCAACCATGACATTTGGAGGAATAGGCACAGTAACTGGCAGAATGATAAAGAATAAAATATTGCAATGGCCTACAAAACACAACCAGCTAGGACCTGGTCAGAGTCCAAGATCTGGCATAGCACTGAAGAAGCCTACTAAAGAGAGCAATATAAAGAAGAAGGCAGACAATAATAAAGATAAGACTGCTATGAGTGAGATAAATACCATAGCATATTTCAGAGTCTGTTCTGAGAGTCAGACTGAGCAGGCTTATTGGCAAACTGGCTCAGATCTGAGATTCCCTCTCTCTCCACAGCAGATTCTCTTTTCTGAACTTCTGACATACCTCTATCCACCTATAGAATCCACCCTCCACCTCTAACCCATATCTCTGAATCAACCATCTGATGACTCATCCAAAGCAGAGTTACTGGAGTATTTCTCAATGAGTGAAATACTGACCAACTCTGAGGATATCACACAGTGGTGGAGACAGCAGAGGGAAGGGGCAAGTCTGGTGAAAGACTCATCCTCTAACTTGTCTCTCCTGTTGACTTCAAACTCAGCATCCAAGAATAGCTCACCTGTGACAGTAAAGCCCCAAATACCATCTATCTTTGACCTGTCTGGTGACTCTCCCAAGGGAGACAGCAGAGACAGTTAGGATAGTGAGGAGAATAATCAGGATGTAATGTCTTTTGACTGGTCTAAGAGATTTATGAACTAGAAGATAAATAACTACTTGAAGAAGAGATACAATGTGAAAAGAAGAGAGAATTCATGAGATTATACCAGGAGAGGGTTATGAAGCTCTCTCAAGATGTGAGCTGAAGGATGATGCTGCTGGGAGAAGAGTATTTAACAGCAGATAATACTGAAAGAATGGATATTTTATAGTATGCTATGACTGAGCAGGCTATTTTTCTCTATAATAGAGCCTGCTCTGAAGACTCTTTAGCCAAACTTCTGAGCTACCAATCCAAATATAGGATCCAACCCATGCTGAACATACTTCTGACCCAGCTTCAGCAAGCTATTTATATGGCACTATCAATTCAAACTACTTCTGTCTGAACTCTATAATGAGATCTCCACCAGCTAAAAAGTCAGTTACAGCCTGGTATCCTTGGAGGAGTAGGAAAAGCCAGCTCCTTGGTGGACAACCACCTGCCAATGAAGCCACTACAAGTAGACAAGCTGGAGGAGATGATCTGGAGGCTACCAAACTAGACTTCACCATCAAGGATGGCTAGATAGTCAGAAAACCAGCAGAAGGTCCAACAGGAAGCCCAATAGCTGATAGTGGATCACTACACTCATTTCTGGCTCTATCCAGAGAATAGAAACATTTACCCTTTAACAGATATCCAAATCCAATGAGGCTTCTTGTGGTCAATGCTTCTTTAATCTAATGCAAGCCTGATTTGATATGAAAACCATGATTATTCAAGAGAGCATTAGACAACATTGATAGATTCCTCACTGATTGTAAACAGTACTTCAAGGTATACTCTACCTACTTCATAGCCAACATCTACAAGGTTGCCTTCATGGCCTCCTACTTTGAAGACAAAGCCAAGATCTGATAGATCCTGCAATCAATGAATTTCTATTCTAGTACCAGATAGCATTATTGACTGCTATTCTGAGAAATCTTTAAACAGATGGTCCAGAATAAATTTATTGATTCTGCTGTATAAGAGATACACAAAAACAAGATGAAGGAATTACAGATGGATGATAAAACTACCACTGAATACTTTGACAAGCTAAAGCAGCTTGCCAAGTTAGTAGAGGTCCTCAATGACATTGATGATGATGAATGCATGATTGAGATATTAAAGATTAGTGTTTTCCAATTATTTACAACAATCATCTCAGATATTGGGGTCAATATCCTAAAGAGGTATAACAAATGTAAGGAGTAAGTAACCATGATAAACAAGAAATAATAGTGACAGAAAATAGAAAACATCTACTATCAAAATGAGTATAAACTCAACTAAGCAAACTCCAGCAAGCCCAGTGAATCAACCACCTCTCTGAAATCCAGTACTTCAACCAACACTCCTGGTCTGTTCTATACCAGCCAGAAAACCAGAATCAGAACCACCTACACTGGCACTGAGAAACTAATGGATATTGACTGAATAAAGAAAAAAGGCAAATGCTTTAACTGTGGGGAGAAGAGTCACCTGTCTTAGAACTGCCTGAAAAAGAAGTGCACCTAAGAAGATATATGAGCTCAGATCACTGAGTTGCAGAAGGAAGCCAATAGACTCAAAGAAAATAAGAGAGATATGAAGATTGAGAAGATAAAAGATGAAGCCAACAAGTGAGCAATTCCACTCAGTCAGCCAACAAACCTTATGGTGTGTCTCAAAATACCACTGGACAGGCTTATGCTAGCTCTATAGTTACTACTATTTATGCATATTCAAATATACCTCATTCAACAAGGACTATAAAACTATCCAAAGAATCACTCAAATCTGAAACTCAACTGTCTATGAGCCAAATAGAGAGAGAGACTTCCAATGGCTGGCTAAAATCATTCAAAACTGAATAAACCTGGCAAGCCATCCAAAATGCCAAGAACAAGGCTGAGACAAAAGCTGTGCTCAAGAACTGAATATACAAAACTTGGACCAAAGAAGTGATTGATGAAATGATCAAAGGAATAGATGAGCCTCCAGACTCTGTATGCTCATAAAATTTGTGGATCCATAATAATTCAAGCAACATTCTACTCTCTTCACAAAGTCTATCCAACACTCATAAAGTCTCCTCTCAAATCCTATTCAAACAATCCAAAATTCATTCAGAATCAACATTCTAGACTTTTCAAATCACTTGAAATAGCTTTGAGTGACTTGAATATTATTATGCAATCCAAATAACAAGTTAGCAAACTTATAATTCACTAATAAGTCTCTAAACTCTTAAACTAATCATTGCAAGTCTAATGCAAGTACTTTCATTGCAAACTTTTTATATGTGAAGTATTTGCATTATTCACAAAATATATGCATCATTTATGAAGTCTTTGCATTATTTGCAAACCTTTTGCTTTGCATATGAGCTTTTCATGGCATGTGAACTTTCTCCTCAATAGCTATGCATTATAAGCACAGCCAGATACCACAATACCTGATCATATATGATATACATTATTTTCAATAAACACATGGCACCCTAATACAGTCTATAAGGCTCATCACAATGTGTATGCAAGGCTTGCTGCAGGTGTCTAAGCTTTTCACAGCTTGCATATGGAAGACTAGTAGACTACAGAAAACTAACCATGTGTTTGGTTAGATATTTGTAAGAAATATTAGAAGGCTAGCATACTATTGGCTCTATGAACTTTTAAATATGCTATACTTAGTACAATCCTCACAGCTTTGAAGGCTTTACATAATAAAAATTTTGTTATGCTCACTAAGCTTAGTACTGTGGTTACAAATGCTGTTTAATGTAGTATACTTAAAATTAGTAAAAGAGTAGTATAAATAGTGTACTATATAATAGATAGAGGAAAAGCAGCATATAGGATAGACCCCAAGGGAGTTGCTTGCCTACAAGTACCTTACCTTGGATACCTCCTAGACTCAATACATACACTGGAAGTTATAGTTTTTACAGTTCTTAGAGAAATAACAGCTGGTGAACTTTTAAATCACTATACAGTTGTTAAAACTTTGAGTGTTTATCTCTGCACCAAAAACCATACTAAGAAACCTTTACAGGTTACTCTTATATGGCATTCTTGACATTTTAAGTTTGCTTGCATATTTGTGTGCTTTAGAAAGCAGTCCAAGCCTAAAATTGAGCCCTTTAGCCACTAACAATCCAGTATAACTATTTTCAAACCTAGGGAACAACACTTGACTCTTTGAGTCAGACACCCTGGAGCTAGGGCTTCCTTGACTCTCATAGTCCTTCTACTAGAACCACATATAGGATTCCAACATTAAAAATTCACACTGCCTATAAGTTGCATCATTCAGTACCCAGATCCATATGCAATATTTCTATTAAAGGAAAGTTCACATACATACTGTGAGTCTCTGTATACACTTCAGAGTCTCATACTTCTGTAGCTATCTCCTGCTACATCCCTTCAGAGATTAGTCACCATACAGAGATACATGACTGGACTCACTCAAATCAGCCTTTAGATCCTGTGCTTTGATTTTACTTGCCCATAGAGGTTTTGTGTTTTCTGCCCACAGAGAGTCTAACAAACAACTTTTTGGTTTATCACCACAGTCAGAGATGATATGATTAGGTACTCCATGCTTAGAGAAGACATGGATAATAAAAAGTTAAGTGAGTTCCATGGAGTTGATAGTATTGTAAATGGAGATGAATATAGCTTGTTTGCTAGCATGGTCAATGATGAGAATAGCTGTAAATCCATTGGAGTCCAGTAACTGTTTAATTAAATTGATGGAAATAGAATCTCATGGTCATTCAAGGACTAGTAGGGGTTTAAGCAAGCTATAGGAGTGATGTCTAGATGTTTTGTTGCATCTATAGATGGTACATGACTTGATATAATAGCAAATATATTCATGCATCTGAGGCCAGGTATAGTTATGCCAGACTAGCTCTAGTGACTGGTTTTGACTAAAGTGACCTGCTAAGATGTGATTATAGTTGTTCTGCAGGATATGGAGATAGAGATCATCAGAGTCTGAGATGTAGATGCAATCTTCAAAGCAAATGATCTTGGCTTCATCAATAGTCCAATGAGATGGAGAGGAGGGTGAAAAAGCTTTGGCCTAATGGATGCTGTCAGAGGTCATAGAGTCAGAGGATTGTACTTGCTTGATATGAGCATGAAGTTTGTTGATGTCTATAATAGCATTAGTATGGAGAATGGGAGCTTCAAGGTAGATTGTGCAGAGGAACACAGAGAGCTGTTCTTGAGTGAACATGAATCAGAAATTGTGAGAGTTGATGAGAGCATATTGACTATCCTCCCCTTTAGGGTAGATATCCTATCATCTAGTGAGTGTCTGATTTCCCACCTAGTTTTCTCAGCCAGAACTGAATAACCAGATTGAAATAAGAGAGGAATTTGGACCAGCAGACTTGTCAGCAGGTAAGAATCTTGGTAGTGGAAAAATATTCAAGAATCTTGTGGTCCATGATGACATAAATGGCATTTGTGGAGCCCTCAAGATAATGCTGCCAATGTATAAAGGCTTCAAAGATGGCTAGCAGCTCTTTATTATGAGTATCATAGTTGAGTTTGGCATTGTGGAGGCTTCAAGAGAGAAAGACAATGGGGTGGATTTCATCATCTTCAAGATAAATAGAATAGGGGCATGCATAAAAGCCTGTTTCAATTCATTGAAAGCAGCCATGCACTTGTCATTGAAATTCCATGGAGTTCCTTTGCATGTGAGTTGTGTAAGAGGGATAATGATGTCACTATTTGTATATGAACCAATGGTAGAAATTGGCAAAACCAAGGAAGGACTGAATGTCCTTGACTTTTTCTTCAGACATGCAGAGTCCTTCAGGTGACAGGATATAGCCTAGGTATTCCACAGAGTCCCAGTTGAATTCACATTTGAAGCCCTTGCAGCAGAGTCCATTGGCTTTAAGCCTGCATAGGACCTCATAAACATTTTTCTGGTGCTCCTCCAGATTGTTGGAGTAGATGAGGATATCATTGAGGTAGACCACTACTGATACATCAAGCATATCAGAGAATATGTCATTCACAAAATGTTGGAATGCCACAGGAGCATTTGTGAGACCAGAAGGCATGACATGGAGTACAGTGGCAGGAGATAGCTTCTGATAATATCCAGGTCTCATTTATTCATGCAGTTTTTCTATTTATCAAGTAACCTGATTATTGGCCAGTGCATTCCTATATAAACCAGAACCAATGTGACCAATGTTAATCATGAGTATGAGAACATGCTGATGAATCTAAGGCATATTTAAATGGTTCTTTTCTATATCTCTGACATCTTGTCTCCAGGTGTCCACCAGGCTCATGAAATTTAAACCTGGAAACCACCCTGTATGTACCAGTTGGGTTTAATGTGAATCAGACAATCAAAAATAAGGATAAACTCATGCAGAAGGTATTTCACCAGGGATGTAGTCAACGAGAAAGGTTCCTATGTTCACAGTGATGCAAAGACCTTCCATAGCCCGATTTACCAATTCCACAAATTGATCGCCATCTGGATCCACACCATATCTGTAGATGGTTTTCATAGTGATGGAGCCGGCATGACTAGAAGGTGGTCAGTTTCCAAGAACATCATGTCGCAGGTACGTACCGGCGAATATGGTGACAAAACGCATCGGGATATTTATGCAACTGCTGCAGCGAGGTCAACATCGCTTCCATCTGCACAGGATAGTACGCCGGAACGGCACAGAGTTGGAAGTCTTCGTGAAACATTTGGCGATGATTCCTGTGAAGACATATCAGACAATATCAACAAAGAATATCCCAAGAGTCCTGACCTCCACCAGGTAGAATATCTCATGAAGGTTAAGAAATCCCCCCATCCCTACAACTGTACCGTGGTGAAATCTGCACATCGACGCTGAAAGTTATGGGTAGTATCCATCAACCAAACCTGGTCTATCGGAATAGTCGCCGGAACGCCTTTCAAACAGATCTGCCGCTGCTTGAGTGGAGGTTCAGTACAACCGTCAGATTTCCAGCAGTATCCAGATACAAGACGTCGCCGTAGATGGCAGCCCATCGAGCATAAGTGGTCCATGAGTACTCTGTGGGTATATCCCAGAGGTTTCCCATGAGTGGGAGCCCTTTGTACGTCGACGTTTATGCGAGAGGTGAAACAAGCAGTATAACAATAGGACACCGGATGAAAAGAAATGCTAGCAGGAGAGACGAGGACATGGGGAAAGTATCACAGTCGGTCCCTCTACTCTCATTCTTAAGTCACACCTCCCCGTCTCCGCTCCCTATGATCCTCACAAATAGATTTGAATCAGACCAGGTGATAGTATAAAATCGAACGTATGAATCGGTTCATGTCCCTGCACTCATTATCGTAACATCTGACAGTGATCGCGCTATCGAAACCTGATGACGGAAATAACTGGTGCGATAATGGTAGCGAACATTGGTGTGCTGGTCGCCTTAGACAAAGGAACGACGAAGAAAGGATAGAGTACCATCCGAGGGTTGTGAACCTATAAACATTCGAGTTGAAGCCAGGAGTATCATTTCCCTGGTATGATATCGAGCGTGACATCGAAGAAGAATGCTTAAATCAGCTGGGATGTTCCCCCTTCTCATGTTTTATTGAATGCTATCAAAGACCAGATTGTGACGAGTTTGTCTTTGGCACCTCCAATAAGCCACCGAGACCGCTCTTCCCTTTCCTGTTTACTCATACCGTCCTCGTCGTCATCTGCGTCAATCTGGCACTCGGATAGTGACCGTGCAAACGCAATAGCCCGGCATCCGTTCTTGTGGTATTTCAAAGTTCCTAGCGGTTTAAATGATTTTGTGGAATAGAGACGAATTCTGCTGATATCGTAAGCAAGAAAGGGCGGAGGAGGGGAAGATGACATACTGTCCATCCCATCCACCTACAGCGCAAACCCTGCCGTCGTCACGGATCGTGACAGCCCCGTTTCCCGGATGATTCGTTCGATGTGTCTTAGCTACAAACGACTTTTTGTGTCGTTAAACAGCGGACGGGCTTTCATTTACTAAGCAACATACCAACAAGTCGTATCGACCAATCAAATGATCAGCAGACACCGTTAATGCCATGGAATTGTCGTTTGTTACGCTCATCGCCATTACTATTATCATTTATCATCAGATGTCAACGAAGGTGATGAAAGCGCACGTACTAGCCTCAGCGTGTAGTTTCGCCTTCCATAGCACTTTCCATCCCAACCCTTCAACGGACGTCGTCCGATCTGACTTGACAAATTCCCGCAATGTTACATTTCCACTCTCATACGCTATGAGTATTCGGAGAGTGCCGTCATGTTCGAATAGATGGAGGGACATGATAATACCTTGATATAAATGAGTGGAGTGGAAGTAAATATCGAACATTCCATTTACCAGTCGCCTGATTCCCGCGCCCGTCTGTTGAAAGGATGGACCCGCAGCTTTCTTGCTTCCCTATGGCAGCGTGAACTCGAGTGCAAGACGGAAGACACCAAATATCGGCCTAGGCAACTGTAAGAATCTGTTCCCGGAAAATGGTGCTACCGCAATACCTCTGAAGATTCGACTAAATTCGGGAGGGCAATAAAAGCGTCCCCGAGTTGGTCCTTGGACGATGAGCCCGTTTGGCTATCATCCAGCAGCAAGAGCATCAACGAAAACCTGCAATAGTTCAAAGCATTCACATCCATCGAGTATTGAAAGACAGGAACGGGTGATTCAGATAGAGCTGCTGATCCTCCAATTCCTGGTAGCTCCTCGACGCGACGCCATACGTGAAGCTTATTGTCTCGACCTTGTCTGATATTTCCCAGTTGTGAATTGTGCACCTCCAACATGACCGACAGCGACGTACGTGATGATGTTTGCTCCCCACTCCTGTACACCGAGTATCCCGTCGTCATGGGCCTTCCAAGAGGATATAGCACGCAATGTACGCGTCGACGTGGATACAACGAATCCAGAACCGTCCCCAGAGTAAACTCGCTCGTTGTCCAGGGAGATGAAGAGAGCAGTCACACCAGAAGAATGGGACCGAAGGATATGGCGTGGTGGTGGTGGTGGTAGTGGTGGTGATGAAGGTTCGGACATTTTGCCGATCAAGTCAAATTTCGATTTCGCGCTAGTCATCTTGTCCACCACTCCTTGCCTCCTTGCTGCCTCTCGCCATCCCGCCATCGCTAAGCTTTTGTCGTCTCTCTGTTCTAGAAAGCTGCTTCAGACGACCGTCTCGTCCACCGCCAATTTCGATCCATGTCGGTCCTTTTCACCGAGACGTGATGCAGACCATACTGGTACTACACCCTTCATCGAGGCGGTAAAAGCTGCCACGTCGATGGTGTCGCTTCTTGACAAAGATAGGCCTTTCTCCACGTTCCCGCTCCGTGCTGTCACCTCGTTGCTTCCCTATTTTTCAAGGCGGCGACCCGTACGCATCGAGCCACGGACCACTCTAGCTGAATACCTCGGATCCAGCCATTATCATCAAATCTTCAGCTCCCTGCAGTCTTGAACGCTGCGTTTTGGCTGATCATGTGCTTTCAGGGCTACAGCTGTTAACTGCTTACTTGCTGATGAACGTTCCCCCACCACAACATTTTTTTGATTCCTTCGACCTCGTTAGCATAAGCTTGAATTGACAAATTTCGTTACCTTATCTAAACACTCCTCGATTCAATGACAGATCTTCTCATACAAAATCCGGATTCGTGTCTTCACTTTTTGTATACGGTGGTCCATTGGTAGGCAAGAATATAATATCTGACCTTGTATCAAAATAGCGTGTCCGCTAGGTAACAATGACGAATTTAAGTGAAGAGCAACTTCGTGTGTGGGCAGCCAAGGCGTTTCATTGGACCACAAGTTCTGAAAGCACTTCAAGACGAACATGCCTCGTTTCCATCATCGAACCAGATCTTGCCCCAACATTAACCAAGTAAGCCAAGCTTTCCCTTCTGCTGCAACTTCATCTCTTACCATATCTACCAGTGTTTCCACAGCATTGCTCGGTTCATTCCTCGGAACAGAACCGAAGCGTGCGCGACTCTCGTTCCTTGTTTTTGCGCCCTTGTATTAGGGAGGCCTGCGCCGGGGACATCGACCACAGTTCGTTTAAAACTGTTCCTTCTTCATCTTCGTTCTTCTTCAACCGTAAGCACTGTTGTGTTATCACTCACCCGCTCTACGAGTCCAAGGTATCTCGTGCCAATATTGCTCACGAGCACATGGATCTTTCCCCAAACCGAAACGGTATTCTGAGTGAGTTGAGATTGGTTCAGCATGTACCTGTAATTAACCAAACGGCATGGACGCCGATCTCGAAAAGAAGGACTAGTCACCGAATCAAATCAGCGATACTCTAATAAAAATTTCAGCGATCAATCGTTTCAAGAAATGCCGCCTTCAGTGACCGGCACGCTGGATGTTAGCTAGTCTCTACTGTTTTGGAACATGGAAACTTAGAGCATTCGCACAGGCCTGTTTACTTTCTGAAGAATTTTGTATCTCACTGGTAATTTGATTCCGAAGTAGATTTACAATGGAAGTACACAGTAAACGTTGTGAAGGCGATTCATCTCAATATCCCAACATGCGCAGGATTCCCCATGCAACAGCGGATGCAAGACACGTTACAGCTACACGGCGTGTGATCTTCAAGTGTCTAGGCATAGCTGCACCTGCTAAATCAATAGCAGTCACTTCCTCCGGGGAGAGTTCTACAAGTCGGCATGACCATGAATGACAATTGGATCACTGAAGACTGAGAGATCCATACCAAGGTCCCCGGCACTCAGATACCCTTCCAACCTGGACTTTTTCGAGCTCGTTCTTCAAGGAGAACATGTGAGAAAAACATCCGAGTTAAAGTGAATAAGCAACGTACGTTACGACAACCGCACCTTTCGATTTGGTCCATGCCAGAAGGATCTGGTCAGGAGTCACACCGTACTTTGCGGCGAGATCGTTAACTGGATCATCGACTGGGCCTCCAGGAAGCGTCGTAAGTGGACTAGAGCTTAACGGTTAGATCGTGCAGCATGCTGGCAGGAGAACAAAACATGCATAAGAGGACTGTAGGCTTCAATGACAATACCCGCCTTTTGGCAGTATTCAACAATAGGGCTCTGCCGGGCGTATACATATGGATGGAGCAATATCTGAGAGGGAGTAGATAAAAGCTTATACAGGACACCACAAAACGATACCTGGTTAGCTGCAGGTTTGATATTGGAAGAGGCCAGTAACAACGCGATCTCATGGACTCCAAAGTTGCTGACACCGATGCTCCTACGTAGTATGATAAAATTAGTAGAAGACGAATGAACAAAAAGCGCTATTAATAGCTCGCTTTGCCAGTCCCTTTGCCTGGAGAGCTTCCATTTCTTTCCATACGGTGGGTATGTCAGGGACTGCGAGCCTCGGATGATGGATGAGATACAGGTCCACGTAGGTGACTCCCAGCTGCAGAGAAATCCAAGTTCAGCCTGCTTTTACCTATGAACAAGACTGATCAAGGCTCACATTCTTCAAGCTATTCTGGATAGACGTCTTGATATCCAGTCCGTCCGTTCCGGAATATTTGGTAGTAATAAATATCTCATTTCGCGCTAGACTGCTCTCACGAATCGCTACTCCAGCTTCTGTTTCATTTCTGTAGCTTTGAGCAGTATCTAGAGCGAGATATATGACGAATTCAGCTGGAAGTAATGTGAAATACTGACCAAAGTGGTTGAATCCGACAGAGATTGCTTGGTCAACCTGGCATATAGAGTCATCCCCGTTGCCGAGTTGCCCCGTTCCAAAAGCTATGCTTGGCATAGAATAACCTGCCAGAAGGAGTTTTCAACAATGAGACTTGTAGGACAAAGCAGTGTTAGCCGTACCACTATTGAGTTTTATAGGTTCCCAAGGCATCTTGTAGAAGTCCTGGAGTTGGTGCAAGATGATATCGCGACGAGTCTCACGCTTGATTCTTTGAAGTTGCCAGGTTGACTCATCAAGTAACGTGATCGTGGTACATTCACCCTTCGCCAAACAGGGGCGGAATGCATGGCATTCAGGGTTCAGGGAAGTGGCGTGCATGCGCCCATTGAAGTGATCGCACACTCAAATCATGACAGATGTTATCCCCATTGGCAGACATTGAGGGTGCTGAGACCAGCTGTCAGATATGCTTTTACTGCCTTTGTCAATCTTTACCAGACAGCTGAGCTTGATGCTCACAACATCTTTTCATCTGTGTCATTGACATTATGATCTCATATTTTTATATGAAATATCTTGTCATTGTGATG
Source organism: Guyanagaster necrorhizus (assembly GCF_019112545.1). Classification (NCBI taxonomy): domain Eukaryota; kingdom Fungi; phylum Basidiomycota; class Agaricomycetes; order Agaricales; family Physalacriaceae; genus Guyanagaster; species Guyanagaster necrorhizus. The sequence goes on from NW_025064924.1 coordinate 266,041, forward strand.
CATACTCCTGAGCTGAAACACTTCAGACAATGCTACTTAAGGCTTGAATAGCATTTTTTTTGTCTTTCATAATTTAGAGTTTCTCTTCAAAGACTCAAAGACCAGAAAAGTATATCCTATCACCAATGATGGATTCCACTAGTGTGCCATTCAATTTATATTCACTTTTTCCTTTTCTTATTCCTTTATTTCCCCCCATTTAAGCCTTTAGTCTTACAGTTGGAAGGGATGGATTCTGCTGACTCTCCATACAACTATGTTCTCTCAATGACAATTTCAATAATATTCATAGTATTCTGTCACAACATATGAGTGCCCATTGAGCCATCATCATATCAAACTATCTGATGGAATCTGATAGTCTGCTATGTAGATCAAGACATTTATTATCAGATATAGTGGGTCTTCTCTATCATATGCATTGCTGGAATCATGGAGATACTTGGCTGGAGTGGATATTTGTGATCAATTTTCTCTCTGAGTCTTAATAACCTGTTTCAAAGAATTGAGGAGATCAGAAATGAGAGAAAGAGGGTAGCAATCCTTCTTGGAGATTTTGTTTAGGCTATAATAGTCAACACAAAGTCAGAGTTCACTAGTCTTTTTCTTGACAAAGAGAACTGGAACTCCATATAAAGAGCAGGATGAGATGATGAATCTGTTGCAGAAATTATTGTCAATAAACTCATATAGAGTTTTGAGTTTGGACTCTGAGAGAGCAGGTGAGCCCAAGCAGAGGAGATATGCCTTTCTTAAGGTTAATCTTGAGATCATATAGTCTATGCTCAGATAGAGCCTTGGAGAGGATATCACTGAAAATGTCTGCAAAATCATAATACTCTACTGACACTAATGAAAGATCTGCTGATTCTGCAGATGTGGCTTTGACTCTAATATTAGGCAAAGATGGCTGCAGTGTGAACTGCTGAGCACCTTCCCCTGCACAGGCTTGAACAAATACAGCAGTGGATATGATAGAGATCTTTGCATAGTAAATGACTCTGAGAGAGGATAGGAATGGATGGATTCATATGAGAATGAAGCCTGCCAGTGATCTGGAGGAGAATTGGAACAGAGTGAAGCTCCAGAGAGTGGACTGATAGAGTCCAGTGAGTGTGGAAGTCCTGGATTCAAGCTGGAAGGCCTTGAGATAGGTAAATTATTGTTCTGTGAGCACAGAAGTCTCAGAGATGAGCTTGAAGGCTTAAAAAGAATTAGACTGATGGGATCCAGTGGGCAGAGAAGTCTTGAGGTTAAGCTTGAAGGCTTAGGTGAGAATGGGCTGATAGAGTCCTGTGAGCATGGAAGTCTCAGAGATGCAGTGGAGGCCACAGAACTGGTTGGAATAGAACTCTGATAGCTCAAGCAGAAAGTGATACTGTTCTCAGCCCAGTCAATCAGCAGATTGTAGCAGAAGAGCCAGTTGTATTTCAGAATAAGATTACAAGATGAATTTAGATGAGTGATATAGAAGTTGATGGAGAGAGTGTCTCTGGAAGGAAAACAAATAGAGATGATTGTGATTTGAGATATATGGCTTCCAATAGGGCTGTTGAATAGCCAGAGTTGCACACTATGAATGGTTTTAATAGGAATATTATTGGCAGCTACATATTTAGTGTCAACAAAGCAGTGGCTAGAACCAGAATTAATGAGAGCAAAAATATGCTGAACAGTAGAAATCAGAGACCTATCAGACTCTATACTGGATGGCAGTTATGCTGAGAGTGAAAGATAAAAGAATTGATTGAAAAGAGATGTTATATTGAGGATGACCTCCAGTGTGTGAATAAAATCAATGTGTTATGATTTTCCTCTTTCCTTTCTTAATTAATCCCTATTTATGCTTAGTCAGAGCACTAGACCAGCACTTAGGGCCATGGGACAGGCTTAGTCACTATAATAGGCTGAGTCTGCCATTGTCCTCCAATGTAATGACAACTCTCAATGACAGATAATACTTTTTTGTAGATAGTAATAATGCTCAAGAACAAAGAGCACTATAACATAGAAACTCACAATTAGTAGGAATATATTTAACTTGGACTTGAACAGTATATAAGTAGTGTAGCTCTCACTGTATATCCCCAGCTTTAAGCTAAAGTTTATTTTTCTACCACTTCATCTTGAGCCAACTGTTTTCTGGCCTTGAAGCATTTGGTCAACAAACATATATAGTAAACTCTGACATGACTGTACAAACTTGATACAGCATCAGTTTATCATGTGTTTTGATCATATGCAACTTGGACTTAACAATTAGCTCAAAGCTTATGCTTTTCTTTTTTTATGCACACTAGCATGAAGGAAACTGAATGCCACCATCAAACACATCAACCTCTGACTTAACCAACAACTTCTTTAAGCTACTAGCTTCTATTATTTGAACACTTAGGCTTACTGGCTATTATACAACTTTGCTGCAGATGACAATCAGTAATAGCTTGGATAGTCAGACACTATCAAGCATTCTAGCAGGTATAACAAATTCTTTAAAATGTCATGCCTGACCTCCTCTTCCACAACATCCCTGCCTCTATCTGAGCCTCCTTCTAGCCCATGCTTGAATCCATACTCAAAGCCAAGTCTAGCAGCTTGGATTTACAGGGTGCTAAAGAAGAGAAAAAACACTGGTACCCTCTCTGACCTCAATAAACCACTAACAGAAATAGCAACACTCAGCTCACTGGATTCAGGAACCCATAAGTCCTAGCACACTTTCCTCCAGTCCTGGATCATAAGGACAAAGACCTCTCTGATGACTTTTTTGATGACAAACCATCCTCTGACCCTTTCACCACTCCACCAGAGTATAGAATTAGAGACTGTGCCCAAAACTCTCTTGATGCCACTAGGATGACTCTAGGCTCCCAACATATATTCTCAAACTCCAGTCATGACTCTCTCTATGCCACCCTGGAAGAAAGTCCAGCCTCTTCAGTCCACACTGAGTACAGTAGTCATAGGGCCACCAATTTCTGGTCAAATAATGAGGACCTACCAGAAAGGTGGAGAGTTAGGCTCCACATCTGAGTTGACTCTGGCAGAAGGCTCTGTATACAAGTTAGCTTTGACAGAGGCACACAAGATAGTCACACAGATGATAACACCTGAAGGAATATTGAACATATATGATCTGAAGACTACTCAGCCACCACTCATACAGAGTGGACCAGACAAGAAGCAGAAGAATGAGCCTGAGATGCTGCTGAGTATGCAGTGGCCCAGACTCAGAACAAGTATGAGAAGGCCCAGTATAACTGGCAGTACCATTGCTGCCAGTGTGAACTTAAGGCTGCCACTTGGAGATCCAGATCCCCCATCTGGTATGGCCTCCAAACTGAAACTTTGGGCTCTCTCTTTCAGAAGTCTAGCATACCAGCAGACACTGACCCATGGATGGAATTCACAGAAGTTGTCACTCCTAGCATCACAGACACAGATACTATTCTCTCTCACTCTGAATTCATACTTAATGCCTACAGACTTCAAGTCTCTCTCAATGCCTATGTCTCTGATCATAGCCTCCAATGATTTTTTAGAGGAAGGGTTGTAGGATTATTCCTCAACCTTCTGTTCTATTGAAACTTTTACTAGTATCACCAAGAACTGGAGAAACAGAGAACATGTGGTGGCTCCTGAGGAGACACTGAGATTGGCACTGGCCAACCCCAGTCATGGTCTCCTCCTAGGGTCAGTTCTGACATCACCAGACTCAGCACCTGAAATAAAGATCAGCTTCTCTGCAATGATCAAACCCAGCATTCCATCTATCTACAATCAGTCCAGCAGCTTTCCTGTTGAGGACAGTGAGAAAGAGGTAGATGATAAGGACAAAGAAGGAGATGAGGAGAGAGAGCAGGATATTCCTTTTAAATAGGAAAAATTTATAGAATATGCTAGAGAGGAAACTGATGAAAAAGCATTGGAGAAGAAGATACAATATAAATGAGAGAAAGAATACTTAAGACTGTATCAAGAAGAAGCAGCAGTTTTGTGGAGAGACATCAGCTGATTGATGTCACCTCTAGAAAAGGAGTATATTGTCACAGATGATATTGAAAAAAGAGACATTTTACAATATGCTATGACTGAATAAGCTATTTTTATTTATAATAGAATACATTCCAAAGACCAGCTAAAAGCACTCCTAGTATACAAGTTCAAATACAAGATTGAGCCTATGTCATGAACTCTCTCCATCATGCTGAAGCAAGCCATGTACATGATCCCATCCATCTGAAGTATCAGAATGAGATATGTATACTTGATCCTCTTGATTTAAAGTGCTGCCAGCTGGCTCACCCACTCATAACTTCAGCTGAGTAGCCAAACTACCAGCTTCTAAAACTCTTAGGTTAGCTGAGGAAACCAACTCCTTGGCAGACAACCACCACTGGATGAAGCTGAGCCTAGCAGAAAGGCTTCTAAAAGAGATAATCTCAAAGTGATGAAACTTGGATTCACTATGTGAAACAGAATTATTATGTAAAAAAGCACTGCCTCTGAATGGTTCAGTCACTGATGACAACTTGCTCCATTCATTCTCTGGATTGCTAGCTGAATGGCAATGACCACTATTTGATAAATACCTGAACCCAATAGGGACACTACTATAAGATGCTGCTATCATTAACTGTTGACCCAATCTATTTTGCAAGCTATACCTTTTCAAGAGCACATCAGATGATATTGACTGCTTTCTTATCAACTGTGAACAATATTTTAAAGTATACTCAGTATACTTCTCCTTTGGTATCTACTGTATTTTCTTTGTCTCTACCTATCTTGAGGATAAAGCTAAGGTCTGGTGGATCTTGTTATCCTTCAGTCTCTGGTCAACAACTAGGCAGCACTATTACCTACCATCTTGATCAATATTCAAACAACTCCTTCATGACAAGTTCACTGACCCCACTATGCAGAAGGTGCACAAGAGCAAGATGAAGAAATATATTAAGCTTAAGTGATATGTAATCAAAACATATAGTAAGTAGATACTATATCATATTTGTACAATCACATATAAGTCTACTGTATGTGTTTATATAGCATTGTATTCTAAGGCTGATGCAAGAGGCTTGAGGTAGAATAGTGAAGATATAAACTTTAGCTTAAAGCTGAGGATATACAGTGAGAGCTAGCCTACTTATATACTGTTTATTCATGAAGATAAATATACTACTATCAATTGTGTCTGTCTAAGTCATTGTACTCTTTGTCTTTGAATGTTGTTACTATCTACAAAAGTGTTATTGTCTATTGTTGAGAAGCATCATTGTATCAGAAGATAATGATGGACTCAGCTTTGTGATGACTAAGTCTGTCCCACAATCCTCAGCACTAAGGCTAGGTACTCTGACTAAGCAAAGATAGAGATTAAATAAAGATGAAAGTGGAAGAAATCATAATATTACTTCCTCCTTAAGACTATCATCCTGATGGTTACTCTAAAGAGAGTTCATAATCATATATGGCCATATCTGCATTCATGTGTCATTCATTGATCCACTGGTTAGATTCAAGGTTATATCCCTTCTAACTGATGAGATAATCCACTATTGTTTGACTCCCTTCTTTGCATGTATATACTTTGTGAAGTCAATAGTTAAGAACTTGATCAATTTTATAGTGTTTTTTATCATCAACAAGATCAGATACCAGTGGAGGAGGTTATTCTTGATTTGAATATGCAGAGGCAATAAACAGAGTTAGAAGAGTTTTGTTGAAAACATTATGGATTCTCCAGCTGATGAGAAGGTGGAGTTTATAGGCAGAGGTGTCAACCTTTGTTAGGATAGCAAAAGAGCCAGTTCATTTATCTGTAAGTTTTTGTTTTGGGTGAGGTAGGTAAAGATTGATCATGTCTAGTCAGATCTTGTCATTTATAGAGTAATTATAAGTAGGAGCATGATGTTTGTTGTACTGTTTCTTTATTGAGAATGCTGCCTTCTTAAGAGTGGCATATATTTTGTTGTAGATTTTGGATATAGTGATAGTGAAGTCAGAAGATGCAGATGTGATAGTATAAAGATATCTCATATGTGAGATGTTTGAGTGTCAGCCATAATTGATAAAGAATAGTGTTTTTCCAGTCACAGAGTGCATTTGATTATTATATTAGAAGGTGGTTAGGGTGAGCCATTCTATCCAGTCATCCTGGTGATAATTAATAAATAACTAGAGGTATTTTTCAATTTCTTGGTTAACTCACTCTGTTTGTCTATTGGTCTGAGAATGATATGCTATAGAGGTGTTTTATCTGATGTTTAAGAGTTGATATAAGTCATTAAGAAACTTCAAGATGAATTGTGATTTACAGTCAAAAATCATGACTTGTGATATACTATATTTGGCATAGACTTTATTATGAAGGATCTTAGCTCACTTTTCTAATATCAGTTCCATTGAATATATGATCAGAATAATCACTTTTGAAAATTGATTGACAATAACCAGAATGACATCATAGCTATTACATTCAGATAGTCCAGTGATTATATCAACTGAAATGTGGATCCATGGTGATTGAGGGACCTCATTTGAGTGAAGTGATGCTGGATGTGGCTGAGTTGATGCCTTTCTCTGCTGGCATGTCTTGTATCTTTTCATATAATATTTTATATCTTGACTTATTTTAGGCTACTAGTATTTCTGTAAGACTAATTTCTTGGTTTTTGCAATTTCTGAGTGTCTTGCCATCATATGATCATAGCAAATAGTGATAATCTCATCTCAAAGTGCCTGATCACATGGAATATAGATCCATTCATCATAGCAGATCAATTCTCCTTCTTTCATCATTCACTATTCATGATTTAGTGATGGGGCCACTTGTTGGTCCTATTTAGCATTATCTCATATCATGCTCATGAATCTCCTCCTCTGTTAGCATTATTATTGCCCAAAAATACTCCAGTTTCAATAATATCACTCTGTCATTGCCTTTGCTTCCTTGGTCATGGTCAGCCCACCAACTAAGCAGATCTGCTTTCTTGTTGACAGCACTGACTTTGTGATGAAGGGTATAATCATATTTGGAGAGTTTTGTGACCCATCATGCTTGTTGTTGATTGAGCTTTTGAAAAAGTCAGAAGTATCAAAGGTTTTGATAATTGGTTTAGATCTTGAAGGTTTGGACTACTCCAATCAGATAGTAGCACCATTTGGAGAGAGTGAGCATGATTGCTAAAAGTTCTTTGTTATAGATTTCATAGTTCTGTTCAGTGATAGTTAATGTCTTGGAAAGGAATGCTACTAGTTGCCACTTCTTATTTTGTTTCTGGAATAGTACAGTGCTGATCACTCCTTCATTTGAGTCAGCTTTGACTTTGAATTGTCCTTCCTGTGTTGGGATAGCAAGGACTACATCCTTGGTGAGATGTCATTTGAGGTTATCAAAAGCAGCTTGTTGTGAGAGGCTCCAACCCCATCAGGTGTTCTCTGTCAATTGCATCATAGGGTGTATAATCTTGCTGTAATCTTGAATGAATCAGCAATAGAAGTTAGTGAATCTCAAAAAGGATTGCAACTTCTTCTTAGTTGGCACTGGCTATTTGGTTACTCCAGCTACTTTTATCAGGTTCATTTGTATGCTTTCTTTGCTGATGATTACCCCCAGATACTCTATCTCCAATACTTCAAACTCACACTTTTCTGCCTTGAGAAAGAGTCTGTGCTTTCTCATTAGCACAAGTACTTGCCATACTAGCCAGTGGTGTTCTTTACAATCTTGTGACATAAGTAGTATGTTGTTGAGGTAGATTGTGACCTTTCTAGTAGCAATGAGATCCTTGAATATATCATTCATCATCCACTGGAATATCACTGGTGAATTCATTAAGCTGAAGAACATGACTGTCAGTTTAAACAGCTCTTGGTTAGTTTGAAAGGTGGCCTTCCATTTGTCACCCTCCTTAATGCAGATGTTGTTATATTCCCATCTGACATCCAGTTTGGTATAGTATCAGGTGCCCTATAGTTTATCTATGAGTTTAGAGATCAGCAGAAGAGGATAACAATTCTTGATCATCATCTCATTTAGCCTTTCAATAGTCTTATACTGGTTGGAGTTTCTCATCCTTTTTTCTGATGAAAAAGAAGAGAGAGGTCATGGGAGACTTTGAGAGTCAGATGCATCCACTAAAGAGGTTTTCTCTAGGAACTTATCAAGTTTCTGCTGTTCTGGCTGGCTGAGAGAATATACTTTACAGTTGAGGTTTGCATTTGCATTTGGGATTAACTTGATGGTATGATCCCAGGGCTTTGACTCTGGTAATTCATTGAAGCTTTCCTTGCTGAACAGATTCTGATAATTCCAGGCCTATTTACTATTTTCTTAAATGTTTTTTCCTTCTTCTCTGTGTTGGCTCTAGCAGCTAGATTATTATTGTGGTGTATTGCTCAGATGTGTATTACTTGCTGCATGTCAATGGTGAGAATAGTCTTGCCATCTTTCATCTCCTTGTTTCATCTGTCTTCTGAGTCTTCATCTGGTAGCTCAAAGAGAATTTTCTGACATCAGCACTATGTGAATGTGATCCATCTGGTCTTCCAGTTGACAAGTGGATTATAACATATAAGCCAATTATAGCTAAGAAATACTTCCTTGATTCTGAGATCAGTTATAGCTAAATCAATTCATTTCAAGTGATCACTAATGGTTAACTATAATTCAACAAACTTGATGATTGATCTGATCTGATTCTTAGTGCCATCTGCATTGTATACTGAGATTGAGGCCACAGTGGCTCAGGTTGATAGTCTATGCTTGTTGACAAAAGCACAATTAATAGAGCTTTCAGTGCAGTCACTGTCAATAAGAGCTGTTACTGCATGAATGGAATGAGATGTAAGTGTCTTGATCTGAGCTTTAGTAGTCAAATCTCATTCTGATGTTTTCTGCTACCAGATATACTTTCAAGGCCTCTTGAGCTCATTAAGCCATTTCAGAGCTCAGTATCATTCAGCCTGCCTCATCCTCTTGACCATTTCATCAATTACTTCTTCTTCTTGAGTCTTATGTATCCAATTCTTGAGCATTGCCTTTGCTTCTCCTTTATTTCTCATATCTTTAATGGTCCACCAGATCTATTCAGTATCAAAACACTTGAGCCATCCAGTGGGAGTCTCTCCCTCTGTTTGGTCCACAGGTGGTTGAGCTTTCAGTTTGGGCAATTCTTTTGGTGCATGTGTAGCAGGTGAAGGTTGTGGTATATTTGAATGCATTTATAGTTTAGATATAGGAGTAACTACAAAAGTCCTATTAGTCTGTCCAGCAGCTACTTGTGATACACTGCTGCATCCTTTGGCTGACCCAGTGGAATCACTCACTGATCAGCTCTATCTTTTACTTCTTTGATCTTTGTGTCCTTTCTGAGTTCTTTCTCTTCTCTTTGTAGCTTGGCAATCTGTGCTCTTATGTCTTCACATATTCTCTTTTTCTTTGGGCAGTCCTGTGACAAGTGTTCTTTCTGGCCACAATTGAAGCACTTACCCTTCTTTTTGAGCCAGTCTATATCTATCAGCTTCCCACTCCTAGTATATGTTATGCCTGTTCCAGTCTTCTGGGTCTCATAGGAGAGAGTATTTGAGAGTGGCATGCTTGCTTTAGTACTGGTCTGGCTGCTAGGTTTCATATTCTGCAGCTAATAGAGTTTACAATCATTCTGGAAATTTGATTGTTCCATCTTCTGTTATTGTCATTCCTTATATATCTCAATGACCTATTTCTTCCATGCATCATACCCTTTTGGTATGTTCATTCTGATGTCTAAGATTATCTTGATATATAATAGTGGTGCCTCTTGTTTGAGTGCTTTGACTATTCATCCATCATTGGTGAGGTCATTATGTATCCCAGCAAGCTTTGTGAGCTGTTCTAGCTTATCAAAGTATTCAGTGGCTAGCTTGTCATCCATCTTGTATTCCTTGATCTTGCTTTTGTATACCTCCTACACTGCAGAGTCAATAAACTTGTTATTGAGCATCTGCTTGAAAACAGACTGGGATGACAGTCAATGATGCTGTCTGATCATAAAATAAAAGTTGAGCAAGATGAGGACCCACTAAGTCTTTGTCTTATCTTTGAGTTATAATGCAGTGAAGGCAACCTTGTTCATATCTGTGCCAAGAAAAGTGGTGTAGACTTTGAAATACTGTTCACAGTCTATGAGAAACTAATCAATGTTATCTGATGCACTCTTGAAAGAGCAGGGCTTTTGGAGTAGATCAGGTCTGTACTAGAGAATGGTGGCATTTTCTGATAGTGCTCCTATTTGGTTCAGGTACTAGTGAAATAGTGATCATTACCATTTGGCTGGCAGTCCAGAGAACAAATATAGAGAATTATTGTCAGTGATGAGGCTCCCTATTGGTCCTGCTTTCTTTCACACAATTGCCCTATTCTGTACAGTGAATTCTAACCTAATGGCTTTGGGATCATCCTTCATAGGATTCTTCCTGCTCTCTTTAGCCTCATTGGGTGATGGCTGTCTCTCAAGAAGTTGGCTCCTCTGGCTGGTCTAAGAGTTTTGAAATCCTGTATTCTAAGAGATTGACTATGGTCAGCTGTGAGTAAGCTGAGTAGCTGTAGTTCAGACTGATGATGTCGAGTATGTGTATCAGATGCTACTGATTTGGATAGAAGATACTATATAAATAGCATGCTTCAGTGTGACTAAGAGGGTTCACAGCATTGGTTTGATCTTGTACTTGGATTTATATGCTGAAAGTAGCCCCAATTGATTCATAGAGTTATGTTTGTTATAAATAAAAATTACTTGTTCAGTTGCAGCATACTGTAAAATGCCTCTTTTTTTCAGTATTATCTATGACTGTATATTCCTTTTCTAGAGGTGATATTAACCAGCTAATGTCCCTCTATAAAACCACTGTTCCTTCTTGATACAGCCTTAAATATTCTTTCTCTCATTTTCATTGCATTTTTTCAAATAATGCTTTTTTGTCAGTTTCTTTTTTGGTATGTTTTCAATCTCTCCACTTAAGAGGAATGTCCTGTTCCCTCTCTCCATTGTCCTTATCCTTTTCCTCATTATTCTTCTCTTTTTCACTGCTCTTAGCAAGAAAGCTGTTAGGCTGATTGTAAATAGATGAAGACTGGAGCTTGATAGTTGTGGAGGAGCTGGTCATCATTCCAGTTACTGGATCTGATGCTGTTAGAGTCAGTTCTAGGAGGAGACTGCTTGTTGGGTCAGCTAGCACTGATATCAATGTCTCTCTGGTGGCTGCCATGTGCTCTTTGTTTCTTTAGTTCTCAGCAATATTAGCAGAAGTTTTTATAAAATTGTGGATTGAGGAAGAGTGCTGTGACTCTCTCTTCAAGGAATCTTCAGAGGCCGTGGTCAGGAATGTGAGCATTGAGAGAGACTCAAAGCCTATAGGCATCAAGTATAGACTCAGAATAAGAGGAGATGGTATCAGTGTCTGTGATACTGTCTATTCAGAAAGTAGGAGGATAAGTGTTCCTTCTAGTGGCTTTGCTGAGAGTGACAGCTTCTGCAGATCCTGTCTATGGATCTGTTCCTGCTGGAGTGCTGAGCTCTCAAAAGAGAGAGTCCATTGTTTCTATTTGGAGTCTGTACCAGCTTGGAGAGCCAGACCCCCAAGTGACTGCTTCAAGCTCATGCTAGCAACATCAGAACTGATGGTCATACTGGGCTTTCTTATACTCATTCTGAGCCTGGGCTACTGTATACGTGACAACACCCTGAGTTTGTTTTTTTTCATCTTTCCACTCCAACTCTGCTCAAATAGCTGTAGAATAATCTTTTTGCTTGATATGTTTGACATCCCTTTGAGTGATAATATTGAAACTTAAGAGGTAGAAGTCACTGGAGGTTGATGGGAGGAGACTGAGGGTCAGAGAGATCAGACTGCTATATGGAGTTGCATATAATGAGTCATGTCTGGAATCAGAGGATGTGTGCTGAAGGCCTGGAGCCATCTGAGTGGCATTAAGAGAATCTTTAGCATGATTTTCAATTTCATGCTCAGATAGACAGTGGAAGGATTAGAGGACAGCTTATTATTAAAGAAGTTGTCAGAGAGGTCCTCATTCTTATGGTCTAGGATTGGAGGGAAGTGCACTGGAACCTATAGGTTTCAGAATCCAGTGAGCTGATTGTTACTATTTCTGCTGCTTGTTTATTAGAGTTGGAGAGAGTATTAGTATTCTTCTTCTTTTTTAGTATCTTGTAAATTTGAGCTGCTAGGCCTGACTTCAGATATGAGTCTGAGTGAGAGCTGAAAGGAGGCTTGGGTGGAGGCAGAGATGTCATGGAAGGAGAGATCAGGTGTGACATTGCAAAGAATTTGCTGTACTTGTTGAAATGCTTGATAGTGTCTGACTATTCAAGCTGCTACTGATTGTCATTCATAGCAAAGTTATATGATGGCAAGTAAGCCTAAAAGCATTTTGATGATGGAAGCTAAAAGCTTAAAAGAGTTGTCAGTGAGATTAGAGATTGTAGATGCTGATAATAGCATTCAGTTTTCTTTATGCTTATTGTGTATAAAGAAAAAGAAGTGTAAGCTTCAAGCTAATTGTTAAGCCTAAGTGACATATGACCAAAACATATAGTAAGTAGAAGCTGTATCATATTTGTACAGTCACATCTAAGTCTACTATATATATTTATATAGTGTTGTATTCCAAAGCCAATGTAAGAGGCTCAAGATAGAATAGTGAATATATAAACCTTAGCTTAAAGCTGAGAATATACAGTGAGAGCTAGCCTACTTATATACTGTTTGTTTATGAAGATAAATATACTCCTATCAATTGTATCTGTCTGAGTCATTATACTCTTTGTCCTTAAATATTATTACTACCTACAAAAGCATTGTTGTCCATTATCAAAGAGCATTATTGTGTCAGAAGATAATGATGGACTCAGCCTTGTGATGACTAAGCCTGTCCCACAATCCTGAGCACTAAGATTAGACACTCTGACTAAGCAAAAATAGGAGTTAAATAAAGATAAAAGTGAAAAAAATCATAACAAAATACAAGATGGGAGACAAACTAGCCACTGAATATTTCAATGAGTTGGAATGCCTCAGTAAACTCACCAGGATATAGGATGACATCACTAATGACAGTAGGATGGTCAAGATGCTCAAGCATGAGATATCTCTCTTTTATATTAAGATGATCTCAGATATTGAGATGAACATCCTAAAGGAATATGATGCATGAAAGAAATAAATCACTGAAATATATAAGAAATAACAATGGCAGAAGGCTGAGCAGGCAAATCTCTGGAGCAATTGCAAACCTTATTGACCACAGAACACAAAGCCCAGCAGTCAGACCAACACTGCCAAGACAAGTACCCCATTAAATAGTATCCTCTTCTGTGGGACTCAGAAGATAGATACAGGCACTATATACACTGAAAGTGGAAAGCCAATGGATATTGATTGACTCAAAAAGGAGAGTAAATATTTCAACTGCAGACAGAAGAGGCACCTATCATGGAATTGCCTGAAGAAGTGAACACATAAAGACATCTGGGCTCAGATTACTGAGTTACAAAAGGAAGAAAAAGAACTCAGCAAGGATATGAAGGTGGAGGAGATAAAAGACAGAGTCAACCAGTGAGTGATTCTACTGGATTGGCCAAAGAACTTAGTGGTGTATCTCAAACAGCTGCTAGATAAACTAATAGTACTTCTGTACTTACATCTATCATTAAATTATCCACACATTCAAATATACTCTGCTTTGCTGTCATAAGATCATTGAAAGAATCACCAAATCCAAACACAATTGCTTACAGGCTGAACAAGGGGAGTGGCCCCTACTGAATGGCTCAAGCCCTTCAACACTGAATGGACTTGGCATGCTATCAAAGATGCAAAAAGTGAAGAGAAAGCAAAGGCAGTACTCAAAAACTGAGTACATAAGACTTAAACTGAGCAAATGATCAATAAGATGATTGAGAGGATGAGAAAGATCAAATGATACTAAGCCCTGGAGTGGCTCAATGAACTCAAAGGACTCTGAAAGTATATTTGATGATAGAAGACCCCAGAATGAGACTTGACCACTAAGGTCCAGATTGAGACACTTATATCTCAATCCACATATGCAGTAACAGCTCTGATTGACAGTGACTGTACTAGAAGTTCTATTAATCATGCTTTCATCAACAAGCATGGTTTACCCACCTGAGCTATGGCCACTCCTATCCTGATATATAATGCTGACAGAATCAAGAATCAAGCCAGTTTGATTATGGAATTCATCAAACTGCAGCTGACTATTGGAGATCACTCTGAGTGCATTGATCTGGCTGTCATAGATCTGAGAACCAAAAAAGTGTTTCTCAGTTATGACTGGCTCATCTAGCATAATCTATTGGTCCACTGGAAAACTAGAAGAATTATGTTTGCTTGATATCAATGCTGCAAAATCCTATTTGAACTATCAGATGAGGACTCTGAAGACCAATGGGATAAAGAGATAGAGAATAGAGAAACCATTCTTGCCATTGATCTAGAAAAAGCCATACACATATGGGCCATGCACCATGCCAATGATTTAGCTGCCAAAGCCAATGCAGGAAGAGAGAAGAGGATATTTGAGGAAATAGTATCTGAATGAGCCCAAGATTATTAGAACCTATTCAGTAAAGAGAGTTTTGACAAGCTACCAGAACTCAAACTATGGGATCATGCAATTGAACTGATCCCTAATGCAAATGCTAACTTGGATTGCAAAACATCTCTGCTCAGAAACCTGAAGCAATATAAACTTGATAAGTTCCTGGACAAGAATTTCTCTAGTGGATGAATCTGACCTTCCAAGTCTCTCATGGCCTCCCCTTTCTTCTTCATCAAGAAGAAGAATAGAAAGCTTCAGCCTATCTAAGATTACTGAAAGCTGAATGAGATGATTAAGAATCATTATCCCTTTCTACTTATCTCAGAACTCATGGACAAATTACATGGCATCCAATACTACACCAAATTGGATATCAGATGGAGATATATAATAATGTATGGATCAAGAAGAGTGATGAGTGGAAAGCAGCCTTTCAGACCAACCAAGAACTATTTGAACTAATGGTCATATTCTTTAAACTCATAAACTCACCAGCAACATTCCAATAAATGATGAATAATATATTTAAAAATCTCATCACTATCAGAAAAGTCACAATCTACCTCAATAACATTCTCATTATATCACAAGATCACAAAGAACATTAATGACCAGTGTGACAGATACTTGTGCTGATGAGAAAGCATAGGCTCTTTCTCAAGGTGGAGAAGTATGAGTTCAAAGTCCTGAAAATAGAGTACCTTGAGGTAATCATCAGCAAAGAAAGCATTCAGATAGATCTGATAAAGGTGGCTAGAGTAATAGAGTGGCTAGTGTCAACAAAAAGAAAGGAGTTACAATCCTTTTTAGGATTCACTAACTTCTACCACTGGTTCATTTGAGACTACAGCAAAATCATCTGTCTAATGACACAATAACAGAGAATATCCTATGGAGTTGGGGGGCACTCTCAACAGGCCATATTTGATGACCTCAAATAATGATTGGCCAAAGACATGATTCTTGCAATCCTGACACAAGAAGAATGATTCAGGGTTGAGGCCAACTTAAGTGAGGGGGTGATCAGTGTGGTGCTCTCTTAAGAACAGAATGGAAAATAGTGACCAGTAGCCTTCCTTTCTAAAGTATTGACTGTCACTGAATCCAACTATGAAATCTACAATAAGAAGCTTCTAGCAATTATATTAGCACTCACAGAATAGTGACACTACTTGATTGATGCAGTTCAAATTTTCAAAATTTGAACTGATTATCAGAACCTTTGATACTTCCATCTTCCCCAAAAGCTCAATCACCAACAGGCACATTAGGTGATGGAATTCTCTGAATATGATCATATACTGCATTATAAGGCTGAGGCCACCAACAAGAAGACAGATCTCCTTAGCAAATGAGCAGATCATGATCAAGGAGGTGATAACAATGAAAAGATTGTATTGCTAAGGCCTAAACATTTCTGGGCTATGATAATGCCAATAGAAGAGGAGATCCATGAATAGATCAAAAGTGCAACAAGGAATACCAGTAAATGGGATCAATGAGTGGCCTCATCACTAAATCATAAATGAAAAATGACAAAGGAGGATAGATTGATCTATTATAATAGACAGATCTATATCCTATAAGATCAACAACTTCAAGACAAAATCATCATTATCTGTTATAACCATGCAATAGCAAAACACTCAGAAGTCACCAAGACTAAAGAACTGATTCTCCATGAATATTGATGGCTGAAGATAGGACAGGACATAGAATACTATATGAAAGAATGTAAAATGTGCTAATAAGAAAAGTCATCAACTCAACCACATGCAGTGCTCCTGCACCTGAATGAGATTCCACAAGCACTTTAGACTCACATCTTGGTTGACATGGTTACTGGACTATCTATTTGCAATAGATATGATGTGATTATTATCATTATAAATTGATTCTTGAAAGCTATTATTCTGATCACTTGTTCAACTGAGCTATTATGAGAAAGATGAGCCAAAATTCTTTATGATGAAGTTTATGCCAAATATAGTATATCTCAAGTCATTATTTCTGATCAGAGACCTCAATTCATCTCAAAGTTTCTGGATAACTTATATTAGCTATTAAACATTCATTATAATGCTTCCATCACATATCATCCTCAGATTGATGATCAGACAGAATAGACCAATCAGAAAATTAAAAAATACCTTCAGCTATTTATCAATTACTGATAAGATGATTGGGTTGAATGGCTTGCTCTTGCTGCCTTCCAACATAATAACCACATTCACTCTGCCACTGGTAAAACTCTCTTCTTTGTAAATCACAGCTGTCACCCTCATATTGCACACACAGAATGCCTCCATACAATAACACCTGCTTCATCAAACTTTGCTGCAACAATATCTAAGATTCATAACAAAACACATATTGCACTTGAAAAAGCAGTGACCTCTATAAAAAGGCAGTACAATAAACACTATACTCCTGCTTATGATTACTCCATTAATGACAAGGTTTGGCTTAACACAACCAACCTTTATCTTTCTTATTCTAAATGAAAACTTGCTGATAAATGTATCAGTCTACTTTTTATCCTTGCTAAAGTCAGCAACTCTGTATATAAACTCTACTTGTCTGTTGCCTGAAAAATCCATGATGTATTCAATAAAACTCTGGTCACTCCTTATATCACCTCTGCATTCCCAAATCAAGAATGTCTGCCTCCACTGGCATCAGAACTCATCAACAATAAAGAACACTATAAAGTCAATCAAGTTTTTAATCACAAACTCTGTAAAGTTCATGCATATAGTAGAACTCAAACCATAGTTGATTACTTGATCAGTTAGAAGAGTTATAGCTCTAAATCTAATCAATGGATCAATGAATAACACATGAATGCTAACAACATAATTCATGATTATGAACTTTTCTTTAAATAACTATCAGGATAATAGTCTTAAGAGGAGAGTAATGTTATGATTTTCCTCTTTTCTTTCTTAATTAACCTTTATTTATGCTTAGTCAGAGCACTAGACCAGCACTTAGGGCCATGGAATAGACTTGTATAACTCCAGCTTTGAGCTAAAGTTTATTCTTCATCACTCTATCTCAAGCTACTTGTAAATGGCCTTGAAGTATAACACCAAATAAACACATACAGTGAATCTGAGCATGACTGTATGAATATGATACAGCACTCATTTATCATATGTTTAGATCATGTGCAGCTTGGGCTTAACAATTAGCTCAAAGCTTCTGCTTCCCTTTCCTTATGCATAATAAGCATAAAGAAAATCAAATGCCACTCACATCCACTACTACTTCCAACCTTACTGATGACTTTTTTAAGCTTTTAGCTTTTATCATTGGAATGCTACTTGAGCTTCTCACCATTATCCAACTTTGTTGAGAATGCCAATCAGTAACTGCTTAGATAGTCAGGCACTACTAAGTCTTTCAATAAGTACAGCAGATTTTATGAAATGTCACTCTCAACCTCCTCTTTCATGATATCTCAGCATCTGCCAGAGTCTCCTTTCAGCCTCCACATGGACCCCTACCTGAAGCTGGGTCTAGCAGCTTATATTTGAGGAATATTCAGAAGAAAGAAGAATACAGATACTCCTCTAGACTCTGATAACCTGATAGCAGAAACCATAATCCTCATCTCATGGGATTTCAGAATCTGTAGATTCCATTCTCCATCTCTAACTATGAGGACTTCTTTGACAACTCACTATTTTCTGACCCTTCTACTGCTCTGAGAGAGCCTGAGATTGGAGACCACACTCAGGACTCTCTTGATGCCTCTTGGGTGGCTTCAAGATTCCAAAGTGTTTCAGCAAACTCAGATTATGACTCACTCTATGTCATCTCCACCAGAAGCTCCATCTCATTGGTCCACACTGACTATGATAGTCATAGGGCCACCAACCTCTGGTCAAATGATGAAGAGCCATATAAGCTATAGGCTCCAACTCTTACAGCTGGGCTTGACAAGAGTGAAAGGATTCACATTCAGCTCTACACAATGGTGACCTCTTGATATAACAGCCCAGAAAGATTTGATCACAATAGCACAGCCAGATGAAAGGCTGCTAAATGCTAAGTCTGACATGAAAAAGAAACCTACAACCAACAGTAGCAATGGGAGTAGCACCTCCAAGAAGCTGCCACTTGAGGATCTGCTTTTCCCACTTGATATAGTCTTAGAATGCTGGACTCTCCATTCAGAGAGCCCAGTACTCCTGCATGAAGTGAAACTGACCCCTGAGCAGAGTCAGTCAAGGCAGTCACCACTAGTAAAGTCACCTGAGGCACTACATATCTCTCTCATCCCCAAACTGACAGTATCACTGATACTGATACCATCCCCTCCCATGTCAAACCCATATTTGACATCTATGGGCTTTGAGTCCCTAAAAATGCTCATGTCTCTGACTACAGCCTCTGGCAATTCCTAGGTGAAAGAGTTGCAGCACTCTTTCTCAACCTCTGATACTATCAAAACTTCTATATCTATCACTGAGAACTAGAGGAATGCTGAGTGCATAGTAACCATCATAGAGATATTGAGGTTGGCTCTGACTGATCTGTCAACCAGTCTCCTCCTTACTCTGCCAGCAATGAGGCCAAACTCAGTATCTAAGTTGACAACCAGTTTACTGGTCACTATCAAAGCCTCTGCCCAATCTATCTATGATCAGCCAGAGAGCTCCCTCATCAGAGACAATAAAGTTGAGAAGAGTGATAAGGATGAGAATGAGACAGATGATGAGGAAGACTCCTATAGACTGAAGGATTTCATGAAATACACAAAGAATGATACAGATAAAGAAGCACTGGAGGAGAAGATACAAAGGGCTAGAGAGAGGGAATATCAGAATTTATATGAAGAAGAGGTAATGTTCTTATGGTGAGATACTAAGTGGTTAGTGTTGAGCATGAGACAAAAATATATTAATGCAGAACCATTAGAACAGTGGGATATTTTATAATATTCTACCACTAAACATGCTATTTCTATTTATAACAGGAGGCACCCCAAGGATCAACTTACTGACTTGCCAAAGTACAAGTCAAAGTTTGATATACAACTGATGCCATAGACTCTATTCACCACTCTGAAATAAGCTGTCTATATAGTACCATCTATCCAAATGAATACTAGCCAGTATTCATACTCCTCTCCTTCAGTTTGAACTGCAGCAACTCAGCTCTCATGATTCTGACTGCAGCCAATCCTCTGGCCTGCCAGTTTCTAAAACCTATAGATCAGCAAAGGGAGTTGCCTTCTCAGTGGCCAGCCTCTGCCAGATAAAGCTGAAGAAAGTGGCAAGGAGCTGGTTATTATACTCAAGCCATACATGATCATAAACATATGATAAACTAGTGTGACTTTGTGCTTGAGCCTTCTACTAGAGTTCACTTATTGTACTTTATTGACTAGATGCTTTAAGGTCTTTAGAGATAGCTTGAGAATAGAATAAGGATGAATAAACTTTAGCTTGAAGCTAGAGATTTACCAGTGAGAGTAAGCCTACTTATATACTGTACATCATGAGGTTAAATATAGGGCTACCTATTATATGTTTCTAAGTCCTTGTGCTCTTTGTCCTTAGACATTGCTACTATATACAAAAGGTTGATTGTGCATTGTCAAGGGCTGATTGCTGCATTGGAGAACAATGATGGATTAGCTTATTGTAATGACTAAGCCTCTTCCACAGTCCTAAGCACTTGGTTTAGGCACTCTGACTAAGCATAAATAGAGGTTAATTTGTTGAAAGAGAAGTGAAAAGTGAAAAAATTATAATATTACCTCTCTCTTAAGACTATCATCTTGATGGCTTAATTGAGAGATAATTCATAGGTATGGATGGCTTCTATAGCATCCATTCATTTTTTATTGACCTATTAGTTAGATTCAGAACTATAGTCCTTTCAACTAATCAAGTAGTCTACTATCATTGTCATCTCTCCTCCTTTCGCTTTGACTTTATAGAGCTTGTGGTTTAGTATTTGATCAATTTTATAGTGTTCTTCATCATTGATCAGATCTAGAGGGAAGGAGGGGGTTGTTCTTGATTTGGGAATGCTGATGCAATATAAAGTGTCAATAATACTTCATTAAAGACATTATGTATTTTCCAATATGCCAGCAGATGAAGTTGATAGGTGAACATGCTGACTTTGGCCAATATGGAGAATGGTCCAGTACACTTGTTGGAGAGTTTTTGTTTTGGCTATGGGAGATAGAGGTTGGTCATATTCAACCAGACTTTATCTCCAGTGTTATAGATATGGATGATGCCATAATGAGTATCATACTGCTTCTTTATTATGGATACTGCTTTCTCAAATGTAGCATGGGTTTTATTATGTATTTTTGCCATAGTAATAGCAAAGTTAGAAGAGGCTGGCATAGTGGTATGAGAGTGCATTATTTGGATTATGTTGAAATGACACCTGTAGTTTATGAAAAATAATATTTTGCCTGTTGCTGAGTAAATTCAGTTATTGTGTTAGAAAGCTATGAGGGCTAGCTATTCAATCCAGTCATCATGTTGATGATTGATAAAAAGATAGAGGTATTTTTTGACTTCTTGGTTGACTCTTTTCATCTGGCTGTCAGTTTGAGGATAATATGCAGTAGATGCATTTTGATGAATATTAAGGAGTTTATATAAGTCATCCAGAAACTTGGATACAAATTGTGATTCTTGATTAGAGATGACCATCTGAGGCATTTCATATTTAGTATAGATCTCATCCTATAAGATCTTTGCCCAGCCTTCAGATGTCAACTCTATCAAATATGCAATTAAAATGATTGCTTTTGAGAATCTATCAATGATAATAATAATGGCATCATAGTCATTGCAGTCTGGGAGCCCAATGATCATATCTACTGAGATATGAGTCCAAGGTGATTGAGATACTTTGTTGGAGTAGAGTGGTACTGCTTATACTTGGATTACAGATTTTCTCTGCTAGCAGGTTTTATATTCTTTTATATATTATTCAATGTTCTGCTTTATTTTTGGCTACCAATACTTATGCAAGACCAATTTCTTAGTTTTTGCAATTTCTGGATATCCTCTGGTGGTGTGATCATAGTATGTGGCAATGATCTTGCCTCATAATCCTTGATCTCATGAGATATAGATTTGTTTATTATAGCAGATCAATCTCTCTTCTTTTATCATCCCTTGCTCATGATTCAGGGATGAGACCATGTGTTGGTCCTATTTGCTGGTGTCTCTGGTCATGCTTTTGATCTGTTCATAGATCTCTTCTTCTGTCAGTATTATCATAGCTCAAAAGTGTTTGAGTTTTAATAATGTGACTCTCTCATTGTCATGTTCTCCTTGATTATGATTGGCTTGCCTGCTAAGAAGGTCAGCCTTCTTGTTCACCATCTCCATCTTGTAGTGTAAGATGTAAAGATACTAGCTTAGTTTCATCATCTATCAAGCCTGTTATCAGTTTAATTTCTGAGGCTGTTGAAAATATCTGAGATTCTGGTGATCTGTCCAGATCTCAAAGGTCTTGGTAGCACCAATGAGATAATGCCACCACTTCTCTAAAGCAAGCACTATGATGAGCAATTCTTTGTTGTAGATTTCATAGTTCCACTCAGTTACTGTTAAGGCTTTGGAGAGGAAGGCCACCAGCCACCACTTTTTATCTTGTTTCTGAGACAGGATGGCTCCAGTTGCACCCTCACTCAAGTCTGCCTCTACTTGGAACTTGCCATCCTAACTTGAAATGGCTAGTACTATATTCTCTGCTGGTCATCACTTTAAGTCATTGAAGGCTGATTGCTGTGATAGTTCTCATGCCCAGAGAGTATTGCTGGTCAGTTGTGTCATTGGTCACAGAACTTTACTATAGTCCCATATGAATCAGCAATAAAAGTTCATAAACTCTAAGAAGAATTGCAGTTCTTTTTTCTTCATTGGTTCTGACCATTCAACCACTCTGGCCACTTTGATGGAGTCCATGTGAATGCTTCCTTCACTAATGATGACCTCTAGATACTCTATCTCCAGTACTTTGAATTTGCACTTCTCAGCTTTGAGAAAGAGTTTGTGCTTCCTCATTAGAGCCAGGATCTGCTGTACCAGTTTTCTATGTTTCTCCTTGGTCTTTGACATAATGAGGATGTTATTGAGATAGATGGTCATCTTCTTCATGGTGATGAGATCTTTGAAAATGTCATTCATCATCTATTGAAAGATGGTGGGTGAGTTTGTAAGTCTAAAGAACATGACTGTCAGGTCAAATAGTCTCTGACTGATTCTAAAGGTGGCTTTCCACTTGTTGTCTTTCTTAATATGGACATTATTATATCCCCAATAGATATCCAGCTTGATATAATATTTGGCCCTCCAGAGCTTGTCTATCAATTCCAAAATCAGAGAAAGAGGGTAATAATTTTTAATCATCATTTCATTCAACTTCTGGTAATCTTAGACTGGTTGGAGTTTACCATCTTTCTTTTTAATGAAGAAAAACAGAGAGGCCATGGGCAATTTGGATGATCAAATTCTTCCACTAGATAGATTCTCATCTAGGAACTTATCAAGTTTCTGTTGTTCATTAGTTCTGAGTGAGTATATTTTACAGTTTAGATTAGCATTGATATTGAGGATTAATTCAATAGCATGATCCCATGGTTTGGGTTCTGGAAGTTCATCAAAGCTTCCTTTTTCAAAGAGGTCCTTGTAGTTCCAGGCCTACTCAGACACTATTTCTTCAAACTTCTTTTCTTCTTTCTTGCAGCCACTTTTGCAGCTAATTTGTTAGTATAGTGTATAGCCTATATGTTCAGAGCCTGCTGCATATCAATAGTGAGAATAGTCTTGCCCTTCTTTATTTCTTTATCCCATCTGTCATCAGAATTCTTGTCTGATAATTCAAATGAGATTTTTCAACACTTGCACCATGTGAAGGTGATTCTTTCAGTCTTCCAGTTGATCAAGAGATTGTGGCAAATTAACCAGTCATGACCAAGGAATACTTTCTTTATTCTGAGGTCAGTGACCATCAGGTCAATCTGCTTTAAATAATCTCTGATAGTGAGTCATAATTTGATAAACTCTATTATAAAACTGGCTTGGTTCTTTGTTCTGTCAGTGTTATAGACTGAAATCAGTGCAACAGTGGCTCTGATTGAAAGTTGGTGCTTATTGACAAAAGCATAATTTATTGAGCTGCTGGTGCAGCTGCTATCAATTAATATGATTATCACATGCATGAAACAGTTTATGAGTGTTTTGATCTGAGCTTTTGCTGTTAGGTCTCACCTCTGAGTTTTGGTTCATCAGATATATCTTTAGGGTTCTCATGATTCATTGAGCCACTCTAGGGCATAACATTGCTCTGTCTTTCTTATCTCTTCAATCATTTTGTTGATGACCTCCTCAGCTTGAATTCTATGTACTTAATTTTTGAGTACCACCTTTGCTGCTTCTTCTGTGTTGGCTTTCTTGATGGCCTTTTAAGTCTATTTAGTATCAAATAACTTAAGCCATTTAGTGGGAGCCTCTCCTCCTGTTCAGTCCATAGGCAGTTGAGTTTCTTTCTTTTGTAATTCTTTGGTGTGTGAAATAGAGATTGATTTGGGTATACTCAAATGCATGCATAATTTAGGCATAGTTGTAGCTACAGAGATACTATCAGTCCATCCAGCAGCTGTTGGTTGCACATCATAAAGTTCTTTAGCTAATCCAGTGGAATCACTCACTGATCAGCCTCATCTTTCATCTCATTAATTTTTATTTCAGCATCAAGTTTCTCCACCTCCTTCTGTAATTCAGCAATTTGTGCCTTAATATCTTCACAGATTCATTTCTTCTTCAGGCAGTCTTTTGACATGTGGCCTTTCTGGCCGCAGTTGAAACACTTGTCTTTCTTCTTTAGTTGGTCAATATCTATGGGCTTCTCTGCCCCCATATATGTTGTTCTGGTCTCTGTCTTTTGCATGCTGTAAGAGGCACTGGCTATTGATGATCCTGTTTCAGCAGTATTAGGTGTGCCACTATTCTTAAAACCTGAAGCCAAGAGTTGGTTCAGCTTTCAATAGTCCTATAAGTTAGACTGTTCTGCCTTTTGCTGCTGTCACTCTTTGTACATTTCAACAATCTATTTCTTTCACTCATCATAGCTCTTCAGAATGAACTTCCTGATGGCCAAGATCATCATAATGTATGAGGGTGAAGATCCTCTCTTAAGGGCCTTGACCATTCATCTATCATCAGCTGTATCATTCTGAATTCTGGCAAGCTTGGAAAGCCATTCCAGCTCATTGAAGTAGTCTATAGCTATATTGTCTCTCATCTTCCATTTCTTGATCTTTTGTTCATGCATCTTCTGTACCACTAGATCAATGAATTTGTCATTCAGCATCTGTTTGAAGACTGGCTATGAAGGATACCAGTAATGCTGTCATATGATTGAGCAGAAGTTTGAGGAGATCAAGATCCACTATGTTTTTGTCTTATCCTCTAGATATAAGGAGGCAAAGACAATGCAGTTCATGTCTGTACCTAGGTAGACTGTATATATCTTGAAATACTATTCACAGTCAACAAGAAAGCAATCAATATTGTTGAAAGCCTCTTTAAATAGTCAGAGCTTGTGAAGCAGGTCAGATCAGCATTGCATGACAGCAGTGTTCTCAGACAATGGTCCTATAGAGTTGGGCCATTCATTGAAGGGTGGGTGTCACCATTCAGTGAGCAGTCTGGAGAGTGAATACAGGGACCTGTTGTCAGTGACAAAACTTCCTTAGAGTGCAGCTTTCTTTTGCATGATCATCCTATTTTGTACAGTAAACTCTAGTTGGACCACTTCTGGGTCGTCTCATACTAGTTTCTTTCTGCTCTCTGTGGCCTTGTCTGATGGCAGTTGTGCACTGAAAAGCTGACTTCTTTTTCCAGTCTATGGGTTTTGTGAGCTGACAGACTAGGGTGTTGGCTAGAGTCTTGACTGAGAGAGCTGGATTGCTGATGACTGGACTGACAATGTTGAGTATGAATACTGGCTTCCTTGGCTTTTTACTGAGGGTGTCATATACATAGACTGTTTTGAGGTGATAAGTGGTGACCACAGTATTGGTTGGATGCTAAACCTTGATTTGTATGCTGGTAGCTCATAGAGCTAGTCTTCTGAGTGTCTGGTATTATAAGTTTGAATATTTGATAGCAGAATATTGTAAAATATCCTGCTATCCTTTGGGTTCTACATTAATATATAAAAGTCTCATCTGTGATGCCAACCATTTGGCATCATGCTATAGAAAAGTTATTTTCATTTTATACAAGTCCTAGTACTCTTTTGCCTGATTTTTCTGTATTTCCTCTTATAATGTTTCTTTGTCAATGTTCTTCTTTGTATATTTTATGAAGTCTTTAAGCCTATAGGAGGCCTTACTGCTCTCCATATTCTCATTGTCCTTGACCTTGCTGTCCTTATTGTTCTCTCCTTCAAGAAGAAAACTGATAGGCTAGCTGAAGATGCTCCCTCTGGAAGGTCTGATTCTTACTGGAGAGCTGGTATGGCTGGATGCTGGATCCAGCTTCAGAGCTGAGAGAGACAGAGATAGTGGATAGGCCTGCTTGGGGACTGGCTCTAATCTTGGTATCATATTGAGTGCTGCCATGTGCTTATGCTGCCACTAGGTCCTCATGATAGACTCAAAAGTTTCCATAGTACTTTGAGTTGAGAAACTGCTCAGCAACTTGGTCTCCAAGAAATTATCAGAGAGTATAGTTGAAGATGTGAGCATTGAGAGGTACTCATAGCTCATAGAGGCTGAGGATGGACTTGGTATCCAAGATGGTGTTAGTACTGGAGGTATGTTGGGAAGGAGGATATTGGAGAGTTTTGAGGCTGTTAGTGCATCAGAGGGGATAGAGAAGGCCATTGTTATCTCTCCTCTCAGCTTCACTGACATGCCCTCTCTATGTTCAAGCATATAAAATTGCAAAAATTGAGAATATATGGATGACATTTCAGTCCAGTAAGTATGTAACTGAGAATAGGATAAGAGCACACAGAAACCTAGCCATCATAAGGCTAAACTGAAGTAACAAGAAGCAGAGCATGGGTATAGTAGCAGACTAATACCAGAGGGGTTAGACTGCATGTGAGGTCCTAGCACTTAGCCCTAAATGTGCCAATACTATTACAAGAAAGCATACTAAAAAAAATAAAAAGAATATGATCAAAATATGATCAGCAATTCTGATCACATTGATTAATGATGCACTGATGGAACATGCTTTAGAACAGAGAACTGAGACCCAAAGAAAGATATCTGAATAACTGGGTGCTGAACAGAGAAATGATATGATGGCAACAAAGGAATAGATAGAGGAATACTACCCTCAGAGATGAATAGCATGTGTACTGCTCAGAGACTTGCATGCATACTTACAGTGTCTTAGCATGCTTGACACAGTGAGGGACTCTGCCTCATACTACAGTATGACATATACCATATTGAATAAGTTAATTAATGCATGTCAGGCCAGAAGCAGTGTAATTTATGAGCTGGAGGGAATGTTGAAATACTGAAAAAGGAGAATATAACTATTGTGGCTGACTCCAGATATGGGAGATAACTCCAGGGATCCAGAACAGTTTACTACTATCAGAGATGTGTCACTGAGACAAGAAAAAAGTGAGCAGACCTGGCTAGGCTGGCTAGCTGAGGTCAGCTAGTGAGGAAATATTACACAGTCCTGGCCTGGAAGAGAATAAGCATAGCAACTGCAATATGCATGTGAATAATACCTGCAGGATCTGGCACAGAGTCCCATGCTTTGAAGATACCATAGTAGGATTGTATTAGTAAGTACCATAGTAGAGTATTTAAATATAGTATTATATGAGTAGAATAGAAGTTTCTGACCCCTACAGTTGTAGTGTATTGGACACAGAAAGCCTTGCAATCTGGCTCTGAGTTTGTGTTTGTAACTTCAGGTGAGAGAATAAATGTATTATTGAACATCTTAGAGAGAGCTGTGAGAACTAAGCAAGGCATCAAAGCTTGCAAAGGACTTGAGCTCAGGTTGATAAGAGGTTTTAGATTGCACTCTAACCTGAGAATAAGAGAGCAGTATCTGAAAGGCATCATCTTGAGTTTTTGAGGTATTTGTGATGCACAGTGCTACAGGTGGCAGAGGTTCAAACCCTTAGCTTGATTAGTGTGTGCTTTTGTGTTATTTCCACAGATTAGCAGAGGTTCAAACCCTTTAGTCTGTTGAATGGTGTTTTATTGTGTTTTGTGTCTCTGAATTGCACAGGTTTGAATTCTGTGGGTCTATAATTGGTTTGGAAACTTGTGAATAGAGATATGTGCTTTTTGGCACTTGTGGATGTGTTTGTGATTGTTTTCTGCTTAGAGCATAAAGCTTTGAGTCATGTATTGGTTTTGTGAGAGTGTTTTGACATATTGTATTGAGCTGCAGTACTCTTTACCTTGAGGCTCAGCAACACCTGTTGCCACCTCTTGTTCTGATAAAATAAAAAGCTTTGAGACTTAGAGAGACCTCAGGCTGTTATAAGTGCACTATTACTGTTCATGTGCTGTGATCTCATTGAAGAGGACAATTATATTTGTTGGTTACTACTTTTATTGTATTATAATCCTCTCATGAACTAAGAGTTTTATGTATGTGTTGATGTGAGTGTGGTCAGTTGATAATGCTCTGCTATATCTATTTTTATATTGCACATGCTCAGATTCTCTTCATTGCTTTAGATGATGAGACTGAGGAGTCCTGCCCAGAGATCTGTTTTAGTGGTACTGGGCTCTCAAAAGATGGAGATAAAGAGCTTAGAGTGGAGGCTATACCAGTCTGGGAAACCACTTTTCAGACAGGCTGTCTCTGCCTCTCACTGTCACTGTCACTATCATCTGTCCTTCTTATCTTCTTCATGCTCTTGCTGAGCCTCTGCTCTGGCATGCTCTGTAAGGTCTTCTTGAGCTTGCTCAGAGTCATTCTAGACTCACTCTTCTCATAGCTGCTCTTGTTGTCAAAGTGTTGCATCATAGTTAAATGGAACCTGAAGGTTCCAGTTTGAGAATAGTCTATAGATAATTCTATTCTAGACTGTCAGTCCTTGTCTTTCTCTGTCATCCTGCTTGCTTGGCATTTCCATCCTATGCTCACTGTGATCAGTATGGACTGAGAGGGCAGGGCTTTCACTCAGAGTGGCATAGAGGGAGTTGTATCCCAAGTTTCCTGCATTCAGTGAAAGATTTCAGAATCTTGAAGCTATTCTAATAGCATCAAGAGAGTCTTGGGCACAGTCAGCAACTCCAGAGGCTCATGACAATAGAATGATGAGAAGACAGTGAGTCATTAGAGATAAGGAGTGAGATCTATAGGTTCTGAAATCTTGTGAGATGAGAGTCTCAGTTTCTGCTGTCTGGTTATCAAAGAGGGTATCTGTGTCTTTCTTCTTCTTGAATATCCCTCATATATGAGCTGCTAGACCTGATTTCTGATAGAGGATGCTCTGTGGATTGGTGGAACATTCTTCTGGATTCAGAGATGTTATAGAGCAGAAGATCAGAGATTATGTTGCAGAGAATTTAGCAGATGTTCTGAAATTCCTGATAGTATCTAACTGCTTAGGCAGTGATTGATTAGCATCCATGACACAGCTGTATGATCACCAACAATCTCAACAATATTCTCATGATAAATATGAGGAGTTTAAAAAACTCATAATTAATATTTGGAGATTTGGGGTTGATAGATGATATTCAGTTTTTTTCACACTATAGTGCATGAGGAAAGGGAAGATGAAGCTTCAAGCTAATTGTTAGACTCAAGCTGCATATGATCATAAACACATAATAAACTAGTGTGACTTTGCATTTAAGCCTTTCACTAGAGTTCACTTATTATACTTTATTGACTAGATGCTTCAAGGCCTTTAGAGATAGCTTGAGAGTAAAATGAGAATGAATAAACTTTAGCTTGAAGCTAGAGATTTACCAGTGAGAGCAAGTCTACTTATATATGTACATCATAGAGTTAAATATAGGGCTACCTATTGTATGTTTCTAAGTCCTTGTGCCCTTTGTTCTTGAGTATTGCTACTGTACACAAATAGTTGATTGTGTATTGTCAAGGGCTAGTTGCTGCATCAGAGAACAATGATAGATTAGCTTGTTGTGATGACTAAGCCTCTCCCACAGTCCTAAATGCTTGGTTTAGATGCTCTGACTAAGTATAAATAGGAGTTAATTCATTGAAAAGGAAATAAAAAGTGAAAAAATTATAACACTAGTGAAAGACAACCTCAAGGCTATCAAGTTAGGATTTACCATGTGAAATAGAGTCATCATACAAAAGGAAGTGGCCTCTATAAAAAGTCCTATTGCTGATAATGAGTTTCTCTATTTATTCTCTGTATAATCAGTGGCCTAATCTGATGGAGGCCTTATCAGAGAATGCTGCTGAAAAGGTTTTCATCCAGGAACTTATCAAGTTTCTGTTGTTTCTGATTGCTGAGAGGATATATCTTGCAATTAAAATTAGCATTAGCATTCAGAATAAGTTCAATTGCATGATTCCAGAGCTTTGATTCAGGAAGTTCATTGAAGTTCTCCTTGTCAAAGAGGTCTCAATAGTCTCATGCCCATTCAGATACTATTTTCTCAAATGTTTTCTCCTCTTTTTTCATGTTGGCTTTAGCAGTCAGATTGTTGGAAACCTGATCTACTCCATAAGCTGCACTCCTTCAAGAGTATCTCCAATGACATTGATTAGTTCTTAATTGATTGTGAATAATACTTCAGGGTATATATCACCTATCTAAGAACCAACATGAATAAGATCACATTCACCTCTTTATATCTAGAAGATAAGATGAAAATGTAGTGGATACTCATCTCTCTGAATTTCTACTTGACAATGCAACAGCATCATTGACTGTTATTATGGCTTGTATTCAAACAAATATTGAATGACAAATTTATTGATCTAGCAGTGCAATGTTACAATTTTCCTTTCTTTTCCTGGAATTAACCCCTATCTATGCTTAGTCAGAGCACTAGGATGAGTGCTTAAGACCATGGAATAAGGCTTGATCATCACAAAGCCAAGTCCATCATTGTCTTTTGTTGCAATGACATTACCTGATGATGCACAATCAACTTTTTATATACAATAATGATGCTCAAGGACAATGAGCACTAGGACAGAGAAATACACAATAAGTATGTAGTATTATTAGCAGGCCTTGTATAGTATTTAAGAAAGCTCACTCTTGCTGATAATCCCCAGCTTTGAGCTAAAGTTTATTCCATCTCATTCTACTCTTGAGCTAGTCACACAAAGCCTTGAAGCACAGGGAGTCAACACTGGTACAATAAGTGGACTCAAACAGAAGACTTAAACATGAAGCCATGATAGTTTATCACATACTAGTTGATCATGTGTGGCTTGAGCCTAACAATTAGCTTGAAGCTTCACCTTCCCTTTCTCAAGTTCAATTGTGCTGAGAAACTGAATGCCACCAGTAACCACTGCTGACCTTAACTATGATTTTTTTGAATTGATAGCTTCCATCATCAGAATGCTACTAGGGCTTCTAGCCATCATCACTCTCTGCCACAGATGACAATCAGTTACTGCTTAGATAGTCAGGCACTATCAGATATTTCAGCAGATTTATACCATTCTTCAAAACATAACTCCAGACTTACCTTTCCATGGCATCTCTGCTTCTGTCAGAATGTCCTTCCAGCTGCAAGAATGACTTATATCTGAAGCCAGATATAGCAACTCACATTCAGAGAGCCTTCTGGAAGAAGAAGGACCCTAAGACTCTCTCTGATGATCTAGCAGAAACTATGACCCTGCTCTCACAGGATTCTAAAACCCCTGGACTATAAATGTCATCCAGGAGCCTGAGGAGGTCTCCAGTGATGTTCCTTCAAACACCCTTGCTCCCAGCCATTCCACCTCCTCTAATGTCTCAGAGATTGGAAACTGTGCTTGGGACTCTCTTAATGACACCTGGATGGCTCTGAGACCCCAGACAACCCCCAACTTCTTCCACCATTTCTGCTATGCTACCTCTAAGTCAAGCCTACCCATCAGCAGGTTGGGGCTCAATGATCTCTATGAGCAAAGCATCCACTAAGATTTTATGAACATGAAGCTTGCCATCACTGCAGCAGAGGACCCCCAGAACAATCTTCATGTTGGAAGCCAGCCAAAAGCAGAGACAGCCAGTGTAAGAGAAAGGATCATCCAGAACAGAATCATATGATGAGTCTTTCTAGATTGGAACCTTACAGTCTCCTTTGATTACAACAACATAATACAGCAGCAGCAGCAGAATCAAGCTCAACAAGCAGAGGTCGAGCAAGCTCAGGAAGAGCTCACAGAGTATACATGGGCAAAAGCCCAGCAAGAATATGAAGAAGCCAGATATGATCATCAGAGATGATGACAAGAACATCAAGAAGAGGCTGCTAGACTAGAGTCAGCATCCCCCAGCTATTATGGCCTCCAAACTAATATCTTGGACTCCCCTTTCAGAGAGTCCAACTCAGAAACAGATCTCTGAGCAGGATCAATGGAAAGTATCATTGACAGAGAAGAAGCCATCTGGTGAGATCAGACAACTACAAGAAATGGCCATTCTTCCTCCCTTCAATATTCTGCCAGGATTGACACCATTTCCTCAGATGCCAACTCTGTTTTTGGAGCCTATGGACTTTGGGTACCTGTTATGTGCATGCTGCTGGCCTCCATGTCACCTCAATCAACCATGAATCCAATCATGCTACCCATCAGACTTTAGCCACTTCTTATTACCTATTAATTTCATTTCATCATTATCATTTCACATTCATATTTCACATTGTAATATCTAAACTCCAAACTCAGTAGTGAATACTGACACTGGAACCCAATGGAACCCAACTTGGAATTAGCTACCATTAGTATATAAAACCATATACATCATCATAACTACTCAGTTCAAATATCAACTTGAATAAGCCATTTACACTTTACACTCACTTCAACTCCTTCCTATCTTGTCCATCAGATTCTGCTCTAAAGGATATTCCTATTCGCTCCTCTAATGGAACTCCATTCCATCCATCTAGAACCTTGGGCTCTGACTCAAGAGTGATGTTGCCAATAGCTTCATTGATGCCCATGCACTCCACTGGACTCTGCACATGCACTCAAGCCCACTTAATTGGTATGTTCCTAACAGTATATTCGAACTCAAACTCTTGAGTCAAAAATTTTATCATGTCCATCACATTTACTGAACTCATAGAAACTGATCCCAAACAAACCCAGCTCATCCATCCAAACATGTTTTCTATAGAAGACATTCTGGCCTCTGTCTCAAAGGAACAACCAGGCCTTTTTGGATCAGCCTCCAGTGGAGGACAACCTTCCCATAGGGAAACCTACAATCACTCTAGCTTCACTGCCCACCAACCTAATTATAATGATTCCCCTAACCCTTTTGATGCCACCAGCATCTCAACCAACAGGGCTCAACAGGCCAGTCTGATGTATAGTGCCTGAACCAACCCTCCAATAGACCTCTTATCTCTGAGCAACATGCATGAGGATCCAGACAGCCCAGACTCAGAGGACAGAGATGAAGACACCCCTACTCATACTCTCATCTGATGGCAACCAGATGGCAATCCACCAAACTCTTTTCCAGGTGGATCAGGAGAACCAGAAGGACCAGATGATTCTAATGGCCCAGGCAGCTCTGATGGCCCTGCAGGAAGTAACAATTCAAACCAGCAGGACATGTTCTTAGAATTTATGAATCTGTTATGAGGAGTCTTCACTTCCCTCAACAACCCTAAACCAGCCACTATCCACATCAAAGTCAAGGAACCAGAACCATTTGATGGCTTTGACCCTTGCAAACTGAAGGCTTTCATCATCTCTCTTCAGTTGAACTTCAATGACAGACCTACTGTGTTTGCAACAGATGCTAACAAGGTTAACTATACCATTTCATTCCTGGCTGGCACCATGCTTAACTGATTCAAACCAGACATTCTTAACTCCAATCTATGGAATCTACCAGCCTGACAATTCTCTTATGCAGCTTTTCTAGATGAGCTTCATAGCAACTTCAGCCTCTTTGATGCTATTGGAGATGCTGAAGATGCATTAGAACACCTTTGGATATGCAATAGAGATTGGATCATAAAGTATATAGTCTAATTCAACCAGTATGCTTTACAAATTAGATATAGAGATAACTCTCTCCATCATGTCTTTTACTGTGGCCTCTGCACCCATATCAAGGATGATATGGCACACCATGAGAAGCCAAACAACCTTTGTGATATGCACTTCCTTGCCCAAGAACTTGATGCTTACTACTAGATCTGAAAGACTGAAATTGCCCATAAAAACTAGGACAATAAAACCTCCAACCCTAAATCCAAGGGGTCTAACACTTCTTCCTCAGACTCCAGCTCCACACCAAAATCTATCACCCCTAAGCTCTATGCTGACAAGCTAGGCAAAGATGGCCATCTTACTCAGAAAGAAAAAGACCACCAGTGCCAGAACAACCTTTGCATGTTCTGTGGAGCCAAACACAAGACCAAGAACTGCAACAAGCAGAAGGCAGCAGCCTCCACCAAGAGTCATGTAGCAGAAGTCAACACTGCTCTCTTAGAACTGGCCTCAACGGAGTCAGAAAACTAGGAAGCAACCCTGTTCCCTTTGTGCAAGTTTAGAGTTGCATTGACTCTATTTGCATATTGAAGGTCATCACTCTCAATGCAGCATCTCTTTTCAATCACTCCTTCTACATCTCCCTCTCAGTAGAATTACCAACTACTATGGAACTCAATGGTTCCCCAACTTGTATCGTTCTACATTTTCTTGCCCTTATTGATTCTGGCTCTAGCTACTGCTTTGTTGACACTAAGTATGTAGCTGCCAATGAAATCCCCATTAAAACCATCTCTAGTGTGCAACTTTAATTATTTGATGGCTTCATTGAGAGCCATATATCTCAAATCACAACCATCCTCATCTGTTTTCCACCCAGAGACACCTTCTTTATTGACTTCTATGTCACTCCTCTGGATTCATCTTGCAATCTTGTCCTAAGATACAACTGGCTCTCCTGCTACAATCCACTGATTGACTGGGCTGAGAACAGTATCATTTTCTGCTCAAGCTACCAAGATTTCACTCCAACCAACTCCATGGCCTCCACTACATCTCAGGGACTTCTGTGCCCATAAGACAACAGTCCACCCCTCTTTGAGCCTTCCAGCTCAAATCTGAGACTTCTGTGCTCACCAGACTCTATTAGTCTAACTCCTAGGGCTTCATTTCATTCCAAATCAACTCTGGGTAACCAGTGGACTCTGTTCCTATATGAACTCATCTACTCCTATCCTCTCTCAGAGTCTTTTACTATAAAAGCACATTCAAAGATCTCCATCATATCCACTGCTGCATTTGTCTAAGCCAGTGCAGAAGAAGATGCTCAGCAGTTCACACTGCAGCCTTCCTTGCCTAATATTGGAGCCAAGGCCACATCTGTAAAACCAGCAGATCTTTCATTAGTACTAGTAGAGTACCATGATTTTGCAGACATCTTCAGTGATACCCTCTCTAAAAAACTACTTGAACATAGGCTGTATGACCTCAAAATCAATCTTGAGGAAGGAACATCTCCACTGCTTAGACCTATTTATTCTCTCTCAGAATCTAAACTCAAGACCCTACAAGAGTTTATTGATGATAATCTGTGCAATAGGTTTATTACTCTATCCTGCTCTCCACATAGGGCTCTGGTCCTATTTGTCAAAAAGAAGACCAGTGAACTCTGACTTTGCATTGGCTACTATGGCCTAAACAAAATCTCTAAGAAGAATCACTATCCTCTCCCCCTCATTTCTGACCTCCTTGACTCCATCTGCTCTGCATGCATCTACACCAAGCTCGACCTGCAACATGCCTATCATCTCGTTTGCATTGCTAAAGAGGATGAATGGAAGACAGCCTTTCAAACCTATTATGGTTCCTTCCAATGACATATCATGCCTTTTAGCCTCACAAATGCTCCAGTGGCATTCCAATGATTTGTGAACAATATATTCTTTGACATACTCAATATATCAGTAGTAGTCTATCTTGATGACATCCTCATATATTCTGACAACCCAGAAGATCACCAGAAACATGTTTGTGAGGTCTTACACAGGCTTAGAGCTAATAGACTCTACTGCAAAGGTTCCAAATGCAAATTCAACTGGGATTCCATGGAATATCTAGGCTATTTCTTATCACCTAAAGGACTTCGCATGTCTGAAGAAAAAGTCAAGGCCATTGTTGACTGGCCAGTGCCACAAAAAGTCAAGGACATCCAATCTTTTCTTGGCTTTGCCAACTTCTACCATTGCTTCATACATGAATATAGTGATATTGTTCTTTCTCTTACATGACTCACTCACAAGGGAACTCTATGAAAATTTGATGACAAATGCTTAGCTGCCTTCAATGAGTTGAAACAGGCCTTTACACATGCCTCCATCCTTATCCACTGGGTCTTCGATGGAAAGATGGTGGTGAAAACCAATGCCTTCAACTATGCAATTGCAGCTATCCTCTCCATCTATCTTGAAGATGGCAAAATTCATCTCATTGCTTTCTGCTCCCAGAGCCTCCACAATGCTGAACTCAATTATGATACTCATGACAAAGAGCTTCTAGCTATTTTTGAAGCCTTTAAACATTGGCAGCACTATCTTGAAGGCTCTGCAGACTCTATTAATATTGTAACAGACCACAAGAATCTTGAATACTTTGCCACCACCAAGATTCTAATCTGCCAACAGGTCCACTGGTCTGAATACCTATCTCAGTTCAACTTAGTAATCTGGTTCTGCTCTGAAAAACTTGGTGAGAAACCAGATGTGCTCACTAGATGATGAGATGTCTATCCTAAAGAGGGGGATAGCCAATATGCCCAAATCAACTCTCATAATTTCCGATTTATGTTCATCCAAGAATAACTCTCTGCATCACTCCAAGCAACCTATCTTGAAGGCCTCACCTTATAGGCTAGTGCTATCATGGATATTGACAAACTCCACACCAATATCAGATAAGCACAATCCTCTGATGCTATGTCCTCCAACAGCCTCTACCAGGCTAAGGCCACTTCTGAATCCTCTCCCTCTCAATGGTCCATTGATGAATCCAACATCCTTTGCTTTGAAGGCTGCATCTATATCCCAGATTCTGATGATCTTCATCTCTGTATACTACAGAACAATCATGATCACATCTTAGCAGGTCACTTTGGTCAAAACCAGATATTAGAACTAGTTTGGTGGAACTACACCTAGTCAAAGATGCATGAATATGTCTGACACTATGTTAAGTTCTGCACAGTTTGTGGGCACAATAAGGCACCCAGACACTGCCCCTATAGATTACTCAAATCTCTGCTAGCTCTCAAATAGCCATGGGATTCCATTTCCATGGACTTTATTGAACAACTATCGGACTCCAATGGATTCACCACCATCTTAGTAGTCATAGACTGAGCTAGCAAGCAAGCCATCTTCATCCTCACTTATGACATCATCAACTCTGTAGAGCTTGTCCAACTTTTCCTTATCCATGTATTCTTTAAACATGAGGTACCCAGTCACATCATATCTGATCACAGCTCTGAATTCATCTCCCAATTTACTCATGCCTTAGCTGTGGCCCTTAACATGAAACTCCACCTTATCTCTGATTATCATTCAGAGGCTAACAGCCAAACTGAATGAGCAAACCAAACTCTAGAACAATACATCTACATCTACTGCTCCTACCAGCAGGACAACTGAGATACCCTCCTACCCATTGCTGAATTTGCCTACAACAATGTCCCTAACATGTTCACTAGAATTTCTCTATTTTTTACTAACAAGAGTTACCACCCTAATATCACCATTCACTCTGAAAGAGACATTGCCTCCATCTGGGCCCAAGACTTCACAGTCGACCTGGATGAACTCTATCAATTACTGAAGAATGAAATTTCCAAAGCTCAGTCTTGCTACAAGATCCAAGCAGACAAGCATTGGATCCCAGCACTCCTGTTCACAGTGGAGAATGAGGTCTATCTCAGGTCCAAACATATCAAAACCATCCACTCGACCAGAAAATTCTCAGAGAAATATCTTAGCCCTTTTAAAATTATAGCCCAATCTAATACTCACTCCTTTACCCTGAGGCTTCCACCAGATCTCTGATCTATTCACTCCATCTTTTATATATCATAATTGGAACCCATAGAAGAAAACACCATTCTTAACTGAATCCAACCACCACTGCCTCTAGTTGAAGTTGATGGAGAAGAACATTTCAAAATAGCCCAAATCCTTGACTCTAAACTGGACTGCTGATTCTGCTGCCCACTGCTGTATAAAATCCAGTGGCTAGACTATGAAGATACCAATGAAGAGTTTGCTTAGTTATCGGCCTCTGAGTTTTCTGCTGATGAATTCATTGAAGAATTCCACCACTGATACCCAGGCAAACCAGGACCCTTGTCCAAAGTCATTCAAACATCCCATTCCTAATACAATACTACTCTGGACACCACCAGTGCCCCATCTTACCATTTCAATCATCTCTTTTACACTTTCAAAATCAAAATCTTGTATTTACATTTTTTTTCTCTACTACCAACATCTGATACTCTTTTCTATATACATTTCATACAAATATTTTACAAAGAAGTGGAACCTGATGGGCTTACACCAGAACCCAAACTCTCCCCTCACTCTTTTAACTCCTTTATATCCTTGTCCAGCTCCTTCAATATTGCCACCTGAAGATTCTCCACCTTCTGATCCCTCTCATTCTTGAAAATCAGTCAGGTCTTCTTCCAGGTCTCCACCTCAGACTCTGAAAACAGCTCTGAAAGAGATGACATATCATCAGAACTATAGTCATCTTAAAGACCTGCCACAGTACCATGAACATCTATCACCTTGTCTGCCAACTCATTCATGTGATGCATCAACTTGCATATCAATTTTGAAAGTTGGTGGAGACCAGTGGAGACCTCCACACTGCTGATCACCTCACTCATAATGATGCCCTTGTTGAACAAACAGGCAGTTTTCTTGACCTTGCAGTGAGAGCAAGTTCACCCTTAACTGGCACCTTCAGTTACCAGTCATGCATAACACTGTGTGCTATCTTGACGATAATGCACACAACTCTCTGAAAACAAAAAGCTAAGTTAAGCTATGAAAGAAAACCAAGACACTTACTTTCATTATCCAACAATTCTTTGCCCTCTGCCAGTCCCACCACTTCCAACTTCATCTGCTTTTTGGGGCTAACAATCACCTCTGTCTCACTGCCATCCACTATGCTCCTCGACCTGAACTTGCATTTATGGCTCTTCTCTACTAGACCCACTGCCCTTCTCTTCCTCTCTCCCACCCTCTTTCTCCTCTTTAGAGTCTTCTTGGATTCCTTGGACTCATCATCTCTCTCAGTCCCCTTGTCCTGCTCATCATCAGACTCTGGAGGCACATGGCAAGTCACCTTCTTGAAGCAAAGACTGAGATCAGGATTAAACCATTCTGCCAACACTTGATGCAGCCAGAAATTAATGGCCTTCATAGGGGTCATTTGCAACCCATCCTCTGTAACCATCCTCTCTGGCTCTACCTTCTCAGCCTCAACTCTCACTGCTGCCTCTGCAGCCTCTCTCTCCTCAGCCTCTCTTTGAGCTATCTCTCTCAATGCCTCCTCTGCCTCCTTCCCCTGCCTCTCTGTGGCCTGCCAAACCTCCTCTCTCTTCCTCTCCAATTCCTCCCTCTGCTCCTTTTTCTATGACTCCTGGACCACATGGTCCATCCAGACCCTTTCCTTCTGCTACTATTCCCCTTGCCATTCCAAATGGCTCTTCATGGCCTCTGCATATTCTTCTTCCACAGTTCACCATTCCAGACAAAACAATTCCTTGGCCTCTTCAGGGCCATCAGGAGTGAATCCCCTCACCAGAGGCTTGAGAGTGTATAAGCAATGATATATAGTGAGTGACAACATAGGCAAAGATGGTGGTTTCAGTTCAAGCTGTAAAACTCTCATGGCCATCAACAATCTTCCATATGGCCTCACTGGCCATCAAGATCTGCACTCTTGAGGGCAAGAATACTAAGGGGGGAATACTATTACATGCATGCTGCTAGTCTCTGTGTCACCTCAACCAACCACAAATCTAATCATGCTACCCACCAGACTCTGGCTGCTTTTCATTACCTACTAATTTCATTTCACCATTATCATTTCACATCCATATTTCACATTGTAATATCTAGACCCTGAACTCAGTAGTGAATACTAACACTGGAACCCAATGGAACCTGACTTGGAATTAGCTACTATTAGTATATAAAGCCATGTACATCATCATAACTACTCAGTTTAAATATCAATTTGGATAAGCCATCTACACTTCACACTCACTTCAACTCCTCCCTATCTTGTCTGTCAAATTCTGCTCTAAAGAATATTCCTGTTTGCTCCTCTGATGGAACTCCATTCCATCCATCTAGAACCTTGGGCTCTGACTCAAGAGTGATGTTACCAATAGCTTCATCGATGCCCATGCACTCTGCCAGACTTTGCACATGCACTCAAGCCCACTTGATTGGCATGTTCCTAACAGTATCTGACAACACCCATGTCTCCAACTGAGCCCTCCATCAGTTTTTGGAAAGCAGAGTTGCTCATCAGTTTCTCAATC
Organism: Guyanagaster necrorhizus; assembly: GCF_019112545.1. Lineage (NCBI taxonomy): Eukaryota > Fungi > Basidiomycota > Agaricomycetes > Agaricales > Physalacriaceae > Guyanagaster > Guyanagaster necrorhizus. Next base: position 306,440 of record NW_025064924.1, read on the forward strand.
CTGGATTCCAATGAAACTTCAGCCTCTATAGCTGAGAGCTGGAAGAAGAAAGAATATGTGGCAGAACATGATACAGCTGGCTCCAAAATCCTCTCATCCAGCAAATGGCTCCTGGACCCAACCTAGATACTGCTGGGTCCAGCATCAGGAATGATGACAGGCTCTCCAGCAACCCTCAGACCAGCAGTCCCATCCATCTATGACCCACCTGTCAGTTCCCTTCTCATAGAAGAGGACAGTGGGGATGAGGGCAACAAGAAGGACAGTGAGGGCCCTTTCAGATCTGAACAATTCATGGAATATGCCAATGAAGATACTGACAAAGAAGTATTAAGAGAAGAAATAAAGTGAAAAAGAGAAAAGGAGTATCAAAGACTCTATGAGCAGAGGATACTCTTCTTATGGAGAGATGCTCATTGGCAAGCTATACCCTTAGGACTAAAGTATAGATATGCAGGAGATACTGAGAAATGAGACATTTTACAGTATGTCATGACAAAGTATGCATGGGAAGAATACAGCTGATGGCATCCTGAGGATCCCCTCAAGCTGATACCTCTTTATCAAACTATAATCCAACCACAGCCAATGCTGTGCTCTCCACCTGTTCTGCTGAAATGAGCCATATACACAGCACCATCTGTCCACAGCCAAGCTGAAATACCAAGCCCCTCAGTCCAAAGTACAGCAACTCAGCTCACCAGAACCCAGCTCCAGCCAGAACCTTTGCCACAATAGCACAGAGAATTCCCAAACCCATGGACCAGCAGAGGAAGCCAACTCTTAGGGGCTCAGCCCTCACAGGACATGGCAATAGAGAGCAGGAAGGGGAAGGAGCCCATACAGGACAACTCTGAAGCCATCTGACTATGATTCATCATCTAAGATAGTGTTATTGTTTGAAAAGAAGCAGCACCCCAAGAAAGCCCAGTTGCTGATGACAACTCTCTTCATTCCTTCTCTGCTCCCCCATATGAATGGAGTCGACCTCTATTCTCAGAATGGCCCAATCCAATAGGTGCCTTATCAGAAAACACAGCTGTCCTTCAGTATCAGCCTGACCTGCTCTGAAAGCCCCATCTCTTTAAAGGGGCATCAGATAATATCGACTGATTCCTGGTTGATTGTGAACAATATTTTGAGGTCTACATCAGATACCTTAGAACTGATATGAACAAAGTAGTCTTCATCATCTCTTATCTTAAAGAAAAGGCAAAGACTTGGTGGATTTTGATCTCCCTGAACTTCTAATCAATGATCTGGGGGTACTACCAATACCTCTTATGGCCAATGTTTAAACAAATACTACATAACAAATTCATTGATCTGACAGTGCAAAAGGTGCACAAACAGAAGATCAAAGAATATAAGATAGGAGATAAAGCAGCTACAGACTACTTCAATGAGCTAGAGCAGCTCATCAAGCTCACCAGGATTTGAGATGATATAGCAAATGATGGATGAATAGTTGAGGCCCTTAAGCAAGGCATTCCCTCCTCCTACATTATAATGATCTCTGTAATCAGCATTAATGCATTAATGCTGATTGGATATGATGAATGGAAGGAAAGGATCATCAAGATGTATAAGGAATGACAAAGGCAGAAAGCAGAATCATCGATATTGCAAGACTATAGCAAAAAGCCGACCTCACCAACTCTGAACAAGTCAGAGCAAACTGCTGAAAAATCATCAGAACTCTCAATGGCATCTGCTTACAGGAGTCAGAAGACTAGGACAGGCACTACATACACCAGAACAGGCAAGCCAATAGACATTGACCAAATGAAGAAGGAAGAAAAATACTTTAACTGTGGCCAAAAAGAGCATATAACAAAAGATTGTCCAAAAAAGAAGCAGACACACAAGGACATATAAGCATAGATTGCTGAGTTGCAAAAAGAAGATGAAGAACTTAGCAAGGAGACCAGAGTAGAGGAGATAAAAGATGGGGCCAACCAGTGAGTGATTCCACTGGATCGGCTAAGAACTTTCTCAGTATGCAACTAATAGCTGCTAGTCAGACTAATAAAGTTTCTGTAGATACTCTTATGTCTGTCTTATCTATGCATTCAAATATACTCCAGTTACCCTCCTCACACACTAAAGAATTGCAAAAAAAAAATGCAAACACCAATAAATGGCTAAGAGAGAACAGGGAATTCCAATGGTATGTCACTCTCAGCAGTTCACCAAGCTAATACTCCACAGGAAACTCAATCACCTTCAGGCCAAACAAGGGCAGAGGGCCCTACCACATGGCTCAAACTATTCAATACCAAATGGACTTGGAGAGCCATCAAGAATGCCAAGGATAAAGCAGCAGCAAAAGCCATGCTCAAGAACTGGATTCACCAAATCTGAGTTAAAGAAGTCATCGATGAAATGGTAGAAGGAATGAGAAAAGCTGAATGATGCTGAGCCCTGGAATGGCTCAATAAACTTCATGGACCACAAAAGTTCATCCGATGGTTTAAAATGCCTGGGCAAGACTTACTTGCCAAAGCCCAAATTGAGACTCTTACATCCTGAACCATTCATGCAGTAACAGCCCTGATTGACAGTGGCTGCACAGGGAGTTCTATCAACCATGCTTTTGTTGACAAACACAAACTCCCAACCTAGGCTACTATGGCCTCAATCCCAGTTTACAATGCTGATAGAACCAAAAATCAGGCTGGTTCAATCACTGAATTCATAGAGCTCAGACTCACCATCAGCAATCACTCTGAATGAATTGACCTAGCTATCACAGATCTTGGAACCAAAAAAGTCTTTCTTGGCCATGATTGGCTGATATGCCATAATCCACTGATTAATTGGAAAACTGGAAGAATTATATTTGCAAGGTGTCAGTGTTAAAAAATCCCATTCAAGTTACCTGATGAAGATTCTGAGGATTGGTGAGATAAAGAGATAGAGGATGGAGAGACAATCCTAGCCATCGACCTGTAGTATAAAATACACATTCATGCCATTCACCACACAAACAACCTGGCTGCTAAAGCCAATGAGCACAAGGAGGAAAAGACCTTTGAAGAAATAGTGTCTGAATAGGTGTGCAACTTCAAGGACTTGTTTGAAAAAGAAAACTTCGATGAACTCCCAGAGCCAAAGCCCTGGAATCATGCAATTGAACTAATCTCAAATGCTAATGCCAACCTGGATTGCAAAACTTATCTCCTTGGCAATAACAAACAACAGGAACTTGACAAGTTTCTGGATGAGAATTTATCCAGTGGATGCATTCAACTATTGAAATCTCTAATGGCATTGCCATTCTTCTTTGTAAAGAAGAAAGATGGCAAACTCTGACCAGTCCAAGACTACTGACAGCTTAATGAAATGACTATTAAGAACTGATACCCCCTTCCACTGATCTCTGAACTGATGGACAAGCTCTGAGGCACTAAGTATTACACTAAACTTGATGTTCAGTGGGACTATAACAATGTCTGCATCAAGGAGGGGAATGAATAGAAGGCTGCTTTCAGGACAAACCAGGGGTTATTTGAGCCAACCATTATGTTTTTCAGACTCACCAATTCTCCAGCAACATTCCAGTGGATGATGAATGATATATTCAAAGATCTCATCACCACTAGAAAGGTCATCATCTATCTCAATGATATTCTAATCATGTCAAAAATGAAGGAGGAGCACAGAAAGCTAGTGCAGCAAATACTAGCACTAATGAAGAAACATAAACTGTTCCTCAAGATGGAGAAATGTGAGTTCAAGGTGCTCAAGACAGAGTATCTTAGAGTCATCATTAGTGAGAGGAGTATCCACATGGATCCTGTCAAAGTGGCAGGAATGACAGAGTGGCCAGAACTTGCCAAAAGAAGAAGTTACAATCATTCCTCAGATTTATGAATTTCTATCGATGCTTCATTTGTGATTATAGCAGGATTGTCCAACCAATGACAAAACTGACTGGCAATACTCCTTGGACTTGGAGGCTCTCTCAGCAGACAGCCTTTAATGACTTAAAGTGACAACTCACTGAGAATGTCGTACTTATGATCCTCACTCAAGAAGAGAAATTCCAAGTTAAAGCAGACTCTAATGAGAGAGCTATCAGCACCATACTCTCACAAGAGCAGGACAAGAAATGGCATTCTGTTGCATTCCTATCCAAAGCACTCACAGTCACTAAACACAACTATAAGATCTACAACAAGGAACTTCTTGCTATCATAATCATCCTCGAAGAATAGTGACATTATCTGGTCAGAGCCACAGAGGTCTTTGAGATCTGGACAGATTATCAAAATCTCTGCTACTTCTGCCAACCTCAGAAATTGAATTGCCAACAAGCCAGATGGGTTATAGAACTCAGCCAGTACTAATATACCCTCTATCACAAAGCAGGAATGGCTAACAAGAAGGCTGATCTGCTCAGCCAAAGGGCAGATCATGATCAAGGAGGGACTGACAACAAGAAAGTGACATTATTATGTTCTGAACATTTCAGGGCCATGATAATGCCAACAGAGAAAGAGATTCATGAATGTATCAAGAGCATGACTCATGACAACTACAAATAGAACTAACAAGTGGCCCCATCCCTTAATCACAAACAGGAAATGATGAAGGAAGGAGGATTGATCTGCTATGATGGGCAAATCTATATCTCTCAAGATCAAAGACTATGCAGTGAGATCATTGCCACTTGCCATGATCATGCCACTGCTGGTTATCCTGGCATCACTAAGACCAAGGAACTGGTATTATGAGAGTACTGGTGACCTAAGATAGAAAATAATATTATTATATATATCAAGGCATGCAAAGTCTGCCAATAAGGCAAGTCATCAATGTAGACCTGAGCTGCACCATTCTATCTGAATGAGGTTCCATCATCACCATAGACTCATATTTCTGTCGATATAATTACTAGATTACTAGACTGCAATAAGTATGATGCTATCATTGTTATAGTTGATTGATTCTCAAAAGCAATCATTCTGATTGCCTATTCAACTAAGCTGAATTTTGAAGGGTGGGCAAAAATCCTCTAAGATGAGGTCTATATCAAATATGGCATACCACAGATAGTTATCTCAGACAGGAGACCACAATTCATCTCCAAGTTTTTAGATAACCTTTATCACCTCCTAAATATCAAATGCAATGCATTAACCACCTATCACCCCCAAACTGATGGACAAACAGAGTACATAAACTAAAAAGTCAAAAAGTATCTCCATCTATTCATTAACTATCGACAAGACAATTGGGTGGAATGGCTGGCTCTCACTGCCTTCCAACATAACAATCAGATTCACTCTGCAATGGGAAAAATGCCATTCTTTGTTAATTATGGATGGCATCCAAATGTCATGCAAACAGAATGATACCAAACTTTCACCCTCACTTCTATGGACTCTGCCATCATAATGATGAAGATCCATGCAGAAACCAAAGCATCTCTTGAAAAGGCTGCTACAATCATGAAAACTCAGTATGACAAACATCAGTGACTGACCCATAATTACTCCATTAATGATAAGGTATGGCTGAACACCATCAACCTTCATTTGCCACATCCCAAATGCAAATTAGCAGACAAATGCACAGGCCCCTTCCCAATAACCTCAAAGGTCAGAGTAAGTGCATACAAACTCCAATTACCTCTCACTTGGAAAATTCATGATGTCTTCAATGAGACACTGTTATTCCACTATATTGCACCAGTATTTCCTAACCAAGAATGACCCTCACCTCCACCCTCAGACCTTATCAATAATGAGGAACACTATGAAATCAATCAAGTCCTAAACTATAAATTGTGAAAAATCAGAGCAAAGAGAGGTGGGATGATGACCACAGTTGATTATCTGATTAGTTGGAAGGGTTATAGACCAGAATCCAATCAATGGGTAAACAAGAAACTCATGGATGCTGATAACACTATATGAGATTATGAATTATCCCTAAATTAAGCCATCAGGATGATGGTCTTAAAGAGGGGGTAATGTTATGATTTTCTTTTCTTTTTCTGAAATTAATCTCTATCTATGCTTAGTCAGGACACTAGGATGAGTGCTTAAGACCATGGGATAAGGCTTGGTCATCACAAAGCCAAGTCCATCATTGTCTTTTGTTGCAATGATATTACCTGATAATGCACAATCAACTTTTTATGTATGATAATAATGCTCAAGGACAATAAGCACTAGGACAGAGAAACACATAATAAGTATGTAGTATTATTAGCAGGCCTTGTACAGTATTTAAGAAAGCTTACTCTTGCTGGTAATCCTCAGCTTTGAGCTAAAGTTTATTCCATCTCATTCTACTCTTGAGCTAGTCACACAAAGCCTTGAAGCACAGAGAGTCAACACTGGTACAATAAGTGGACCCTAACAGAAGGCTCAAATGCAAAGCCATGTTAGTTTGTCATGTACTAGTTGATCACATGCAGCTTGAGTCTAACATGCAAGAAGTGCACAAAGCAAAGATTAAGAAATTCAAGATGGGAGATAAGACAGCCACCAAGTACTTTGATAAACTAGAGTGCCTTGCTAAACTCATCAGGATTCAGAATGATAGAGGCACTCAAGTGAGAAGCCCCATCTTCTTACATCAAAATGATTTCTAATATTGGCAAGTTCATTCTGAAGGAGTATGATGAGTAAAAAAAGTATATCATCAAGATGTATAAAGAGCAGCAGCAACAGAGAGTGAAACAGACTAATTTACAGGAATACTGCAAGTTAGCTTCAACCACAAACTTAAAGCCTGAGAGTCAGACCAGCAAAACCAACACATCATCAGCAACTAGTACCTTGACCTATACAGCATAGAAGACAGGTACTAGATACATAAAACCTGAGTTGAAGAAGTCATCAATAAAATAATTGAAGAGATGAAGAAGGCCAAGAGATACTAAGCATTAGAATAGCTTGATGAACTCTGGGGATCATGAAGATACATTTGCTGAGCAAAGACCCCAGAGCAAGATCTAACCACTAAAGCTCAAATTGAAACACTTACAAACTGGTCAGTATATGCAGTCACCACCTTAATTGACAGTAGCTGCACTGGCAGCTCTATCAACTGTGCTTTTATTAATAAGCACAATATTTCCACTAGGGCAACAGCCACTCTCATTCTAGTCTATAATGCAGATGAAACCAAAAACCAAGCTAGCTCAATTACCAAATTCATTGAACTGCATCTGACAATAGACAATCACTCAGAACAGATCAATCTGGCTGTCACAGATCTAGAAACCAAAGAAGTGTTTTTGGGGTATAACTGGCTAATATAACTCAACCTGCTAGTCAATTAGAAGACTAAGCAGATTACTTTTACATGCCACAAGTGCTAGAAGCTCTTATTCAAGTTACCAGATAAGAACTCTGGAGATTGCTGAAATAAAGAGATAGAAGATAGAGAGACCATTCTCACTGTCAACCTCCAACAGACACTATATATCTGGGTGATGCATCACACAAATGATCTAGCAGCAAAGGCCAATACTAGAAAGAAGAAAAAAACATTTGAAAAAATAATCCTAGAATAGATCTACAACTATTGAGACTTATTTGGCAAAGAAAGTTTCAATGAACTACCAGACCTCAAACTCTGAAATCATGCAATTGAGCTGATTCCCAATGCCAACACTAATTTTAACTGTAAAATCTACCTTCTCAGTGTCAATAAACAACAGGAACTAGACAAATTTCTGGAGGAAAACCTCTTCAGTGGGAGGATCTGACCATCAAAGTCTCCTATGGCATCACCATTCTTCTTTGTCAAAAAGAAGGATGAAAAACTCTGACCAGTCTAGAACTATCAGAAATTAAACAAAATAATGATTAAAAATCATTATCCACTCTCTCTAATTTCAGAACTAATAGATAAACTCTGAGAGGCCTAGTACTATATTAAACTGGACATGTGATGGAGGCACAATAATATGTGCATCAAGGAGGGGAGTGAATAGAAGGCAGCTTTTCAGATGAACTAAAGGCTATTTAAGCCTATGATAATATTCTTCAGGTTGATAAATTTACCTATGATATTCCAGTGGATGATGAATAATATCTTCAAGGATCTCATCACTATTGAGAAGGTCACTATTTATCTGGATGACATTCTTATCATGTCCAAAGACCAAAAAGAACATCAATAACTAGTCTAAAAGGTGTTGGATCTAATAAAGAAGCACAAACTGTTTTTCAAAGTGGAGAAATATGAATTTGAAGTCTTGGAAACCAAGTACTTGAGAGTTATTATCAGTGAAGAAAGTATATGAATGGACCCCATCAAGATAGCCAGAGTGAAGAAATGGCCAGAGCCAATGAAGAAAAAGAAACATTAATTCTTCTTAGGATTTACCAACTTCTACCACTAATTCATCAGAGACTACAGCAAAATCATATACCTCATGACTCAGTCAACAGAGAATGCACCATGGACCTGAGGAGTTTTTCAACAAGACAATATAGCCACAAGCTATGCTGCTCCATCCAAATAAGATTCTAACATTCTCATGGACCTATATTTCAGTGGATATAATTACTGATTTACTGAAATGTAATAGCTACAACACTATCATCATCATTATCAATTAATTCTCAAAGGCAATCATTCTGATCACATGCTTGATAAAACTAACATCAGAAGAATGGGCAAAAATTCTGCATGATGAAGTCTATGTCAAATATAGTATACCTCAAGTTGTTATTTTGGACTGAGGACTACAATTCATCTCTAAGTTTCTTGATGATCTCTATTGCCTTTTCTATATTTAATGAAACACCTCCACAATATACCATCCACAGACTGACAGACAAATAGAGCAAACTAATCAAGAGATTAAAAAATATCTCCATCTATTCATCAACTACCACTAATACAATTAGATAGAATGGCTTACTCTTACAGTCTTTTAGCATAATAATTGAGTTCATTCTGCAACTGGCAAAACCCTCTTCTTCATCAATCATGGCTGACACCCTAATATTTCTCAGACTAAACATATCTATACTATGATGCTTGCCTCATCTGACTTTACTTCAACTATGTTCAAGATTCATGATAAAACTCAGATCACTCTTGAAAAGATGGCTATTACTATAAAAAGACAATATGACAAATACTGCACTTCTGTTCAAATATATAACATTAATGACAAAGTATAGTTGGACACTATAAACCTCCACCTTTCTCATCTGAAACAGAAACTGGCCAACAAATGCACTGATTCTTTTCTTATTCTTGCTAAAATTGATGCCTCCACCTATCACTTATGCCTCTCATTCACATGAAAAATTTATGATATCTTTAATGAATTGCTCTTAACACTCTTTATTGCTCTGGTATTTGTGAATCAGAAATAGTCTCTACCTTCTCTATCTGACTTAATCAATGATGAGAAACATTATAAGATTAATCAAGTATTAAATTATCAACTCTATAAAGTACAGGCCTATGGCAGAGGCATGACAACAACTGTGGATTATTTGATTAGTTAAAAGGGCTATAGTCCTGAATCTAACCAGTGGATAAATGAAAAATAAATAAATGCAGTAGATGCTATATATAACTACAAATTATCTCTAAATTAAGCTATTAGAACAATGATCTTAAGAAGAGGGTAATATTATGATTTTTCTATCTTTTTTCTATTTTAACCCCTATTTATGCTTAGTCAGAGCATCTAAACTAGCACTTAAAACTGTGAGAGCAGCTTAATCAGTACGATAAGCTGAATCCATTATTATCTTTTAATGCAACTATGACACTCAATAACATATAATAGTTCTTTTATAGGTAGTAATAATGCTTAAAAACAATGAGTACAATGACTTGGACAGACACAATAAGTAGTAGTAGTATATTTATCTTAATGAACATGTATATAAGTAGGACAGCTCTTGCTGGTATAACCCCAGCTTTGAGCTAAAGTTTGTTTTTCACCACTTTATCTCAAACCACTTATAAACAGCCTTGAAGTATAACACCAAACAAATACATACAGTAAATCTGAGCATGACTGTATAAACACAATACAGTGCTCATTTATCATATGTTTAGGTCACATGCAGCTTGGGCTTAACAAAATGTGGCTAAATGCTGATACACTTTTAGAGCTAAATAAAATGAAATAAACAGAATTGTATACTATAAAGTATACCTCATACTCAAAGGCTTCTCTCAGATATATAGTATTGACTTCTATAAAACTTTTGCTCTAACTGTCTAACTCACAACCCTTCACATCCTATTATATGTCACAGCAAGTAAGAGCTTAGCAATCCAACAGGCTGATGTTAAAAATGCCTATCTGCAAGCAGAGCTTAAGAAAACCATCTATATGGAACTCCCTCTCATGTATGACATGTTTCAAACTATTCTCAAGCACTTAAAGAGCAAGCAGCTAATATGCAAGCTTCTCAAATCACTCTATGGCAGCTGTCAGAGCATAAACAAGTGATACAACAAGTTAAAAGGTGTCTTTACATAGTTAGAGTATCAAGTATGCAAGTCAGATAAATCTGTGTTCTACAGATTTATTGGCAACAAATACACTATTATTGCTGCTGCTACCAATGACCTCACTATCATAGCAGACTCAGATGACTCTGCAACTCTCATCAAGAAGCAGCTAAGCAAGCACTTCAAAATGACTAATCTTAACACTCTTTACTGGCTACTTGGTATTGACATAAAACATGATCTGACTGCATGAACCATCATACTAGACCAGTGGAGACACATTGACATGATAGTCAAAGACATGAGTCTAGAAGATGCCAGAACAGTCACAACACTATTTGAGTCTGAAGTCAATCTCAGCTATAATTCATCTTTCATCTCAAAAATTGTCCTATTCCCGTATGAGCAGAGCTAATACTGAATAGCCATAAGCAAGCTAATGTATGCAATGCTCAGAACATATCCCAACATTACATTTGCAGTTACCACTCTCTTCTGCTATATGGATAAGCTAAGAATGACCCACTGGCGTGCTGCTATTCATGTCTTCAAGTATCTAAAGGAGACAATTCATCTTGCACTCATACTTGGTGGCAAAAATGCATCTCTAACTGGATACACAGGTGCTGATTGAAACTCACAGACACACAGATATTTGATTTTTGGCTATGCCTTCTTTGTCAGAATCAGGACTATCTCATGGAGTTCTAAGAAGCAATCAATTATCACAGTATCTACAACAGAATCAGAGTATGTTGTGATAACTCACTTATTAAAAGAGCTGCTCTAAATATAAAAGATATTCATAGAGCTTATCTGCCAGCTTATCAGCCTCACAACCCTCTTCTTAGACAATCAGAGCACTATATGGCTCACCAAAGACTCTACATTCCATGCCAGAACCAAGCATATTGATATACAGTTCTATTTTGTGCATTAGACAGTTAGCCTTAGATAAGCTGACCTCAAATACTGCTCCACCAATGATATGATTGCTGACATCTTCACCAAATCACTGGCTCAAGTCAAGCTAGAGAGATTTTGCATACTATTAGGCCTTGCATAGATCAAATGGTTGAGCTTAAGAAGGAGTGTTGAGAGTATGAGCCATGACCACAGATACAATCATACAGACTTCAAATTAGTTACTGATTTTAGAAATTTTTACTATTAGTATAGCCATACATCTTAGTGACTTACTGCTTGCTAAGATGTGAGTATATTACATCTATTTATACTGTACCTTACTGATCTATAGTAGATATATCTATTTTCTTGCTTCAGGCTAATCCTCATTGCCCTTGTGTCACTACAGTCTCACTACTGTGTCCTTCCAGGTTCTCAGATCCACTGCTCAACAGATGTTTCATGATTTCTAGAAGTAGAAAAGATTATAGAGAAAGAAAAGTTTAATATTAAGCAGATGAGCTTCTATTTTGATAGAATCTAAGATGATACTGAGATATTCAATGACAGTAGCTGGAACATCATTTTTAGAGGGCTTGAATTATAGGCCAAGTTGTTTTCCAAGAACTGGCATCTGATTTAGAGCCTTTTGAACTGTATTATAAGAATGCTCAAATGAGAAAATTCTCAAGAAGTTGTCAAGGTAATATCAGATATATGCAAGGATATAGTGCTATATGATCTAATACAGAGCCTCTGCAAACAAGTTGAATATATAAGATGCTGAATGAAGACTAAAGTATAGGACAAGATCATAATAGAACTTGCTAGCCTATGTGAAACTCAGAAGATGCCAATCTTCTAGTCAGACAGGAATCTGACAGAATGCTTGCTCTAAATCAAGTTTGACTATCAGTGAACTAGATTCAGATGTGATAAGATCATTGACAGCTTTGCTGAACATATCATAGATAATAGAAGCCTCAGAGTCAGGAATGCCATCATTCACAGATAACTCACATGGCTATAAAAGATGAAATATGCAGCAGATTTTGCTATGATGCTTACAAGTGACTGCATCTTGTGACAAAAAGCAAAAATATAGTAGTGGTGGTATGTTAAAAGGCCTACAAGTGCAGCCAGTGACAACTTGAGCTATAATATCAGCTGTGATAGTTGTAAGATATTTTAATACAGTGCAAAGATTGAAGCATATCTGAATGTGATTGTGATTCTCACTGTATCCAATATTTATACTATGATACATGATATTTATTATAGTTTATATAAAGTCTCAGTCAGAATAATTGTATAAGCAGTAATTTCATGTGAATGCATTGAGAGAAGAAGTGACTGATGATTACAAGATTGAGTTTAAAATTAGAGGAGACTGATTAGTGTAAGAACAGATGTTAGAGCAATTTAGAGAAATAAGAAATGTAAATGTAAAAAGATGAAAATGTGAAAGTGAGAAAATGTCTGAAAATAATGTAACCAATTGATAAATGATATTCTCACCAGGACTCAGATTCAGATGAGAGTTTGATGAAGAGTGACTTACTTCTCCAGAGATCTAGATGGTTTTATAAGCATGCACACTATGATCTGTCTTTTCACAAGTGAAACAGATATGCTGACAGCCCCAAGAACATTGTGCTCTGATACATCTGCCAGGATTAAAGTTGTAGTATAGTACAGTCACATAATTTGTAGGCATAGATTTTTTCATCATAGCAGAAGAGGTTTTGGTCTTTTTATAAAAAAAAGTGTTCATTTCAAAGTTCAAGATTAATCCTCTCTCAGCCTCTATAGTCACTATCAATTATTTCACATCACCACTTAATAAAGAATACCATATGATAAGAGACAACTGCATACTATTTATATTCAGAAGCAATTTTTTCAGATGAGCAATATAGTAAAAGAGCTGAACTGTAAATAAAGAGAATATCACAATCAGTTAGCAATGTGCAATAAGAATAGAGAAATAGATGATTAGAGACATAGTGATAGAATTGAGTGTCTTATACTCCTTGAAAGATGCATTATTATTTGACAATTCAAGAGTGATACTGTTGAGCTTGAGAATTTTCTATTCAGCCTTATCATGATATCATAAATCAAGCTTGTACAGACTAGAGCATCAAAGCTCATGTTGGATAATAGAAGTAATTGTGGCTGCCTTGACTTTGAAAAAAAGAGTGAAAAATAAATTAGACATACCAGCTACAGAATTTCTCATGAAAGGATTTAACCACTGAGCAGGATTAGGCTACTGCTGTAATAGCTGATGAAGCTGTTGGAGTTGAAGTGAAGACTGTGCCTGAGACTTAGATTGTTCTTGAGGCTGTGATTGTACAGTGCCAAGAGAGCTATGACTAATGTTTTCAGCTTATTGAAAGCCTTGAGAGTAACTGATGTAGTTGTAGTTGATTCTGATATAGTGAGAGATGGTAAAGGAGGAAGTAGTAGCAGTTTTAAAGGGTCAAGAAATCCAGAAATACTGTTTTCTGAATAGCAAGGAGTATGATATAAACTCTGAATAGAATGTTTGTCTCTAGGTTAAGAGTTCTGATTTGAGATCAGAGTAAAATTTTTTTATCTATATGATAAATTATACTATGAGCAGTGAGCATGAGGGTGAAGAATCCTGCTGCTTGCTGGTCTGTATATAAAGAAAACTGGTGTAAGACAAATATCAAGATATTAAGCTAATAAAACAAAGAAAAGACAATAAAAGACAATAATATGAGACATGAATGTAATTCAGAAAAGACAATAAAATATAGTGATAAGATAAGATGTATCAATCATGCATTGACTCTGAACAAACTATTGCCTGTTCATCAAACTTTTCCAAATATTAAAAATATATTAAAAAAGTAAATAATTATAGAATTCAATATTTTAAACTATAATATTAAATTCTTCTATGCAGTATTATAGATTCTTGTTACATGCTGCCAGCCTCACTTCACATCAACTTCAACTTAGAATTCAATTAGACATCTAACAAATTCTGCTAGCCTTTAGCTATTCTCTATTTTCTATTTATTTCACATCTATATTTCACATTCTAGTATCTAGACTCCAAACATGATAGCAAATGGTTGATACCAGAGTCTAGTGGATCTGACTGAGAATTAGCTACTATTAGTATATAAAGCATATATAAGTACTCAGTAGCTATTGGCAGTAGAATAAAGAGTTGTATTCAGAAAGAGAGAGATAGGAAGATAAATTGTAGTTTATATATAATAGATACTTATATACTAGTATTCTAATGAATAACATGTGTGAGTAAGACAAATAATAAAGGTAATAATGATAAAAACAATCTAAAGAAAGTAATTAATGGAAATGATGTGATAGACTTGACTAAGGCATCTTATGAAAGATAATGAATGCATGCAGTGATACAAAATCCTCTACATCCTATACTAACTTCAATTTTCAGCCTTTAGGCCAAATCATATGTCATTGTCAGTGATTCTCATGAGATCCAATATGACAACAAACTCTGTAATATTATACTCTCTTCTTGATCTTGTATAGTATAAGATCAGATGAAATGCAGCAAACTTCAAGCAAGATACTGTGCTATCCAGCTCCATAAGATAGTATACTCTTTCCTAGATATGTCAGACTACAACCATAGAACCAAAATGGTGAGGATAAAATTTTCTGTTGGTGCTGACTTTGATTTTCTTGTTGAGGACAAGAACTAGAGTGCCAGACTTAAAGTCATAGTCATGAATGGTGTTTATAAACCACTGCTAAAAGTTCTCAATTGATTGTAATCTGACTCTGATAACACAGTGCTCAAGGTTAGCCAAGTCTTCATCTCATTTTTTAAGCTGACATGCATGCATGTACAACAGCTTGAACTCAGATACTTTCCTGGTGACCTCAGGGAACAAGAACATCATGAGCAGGATATCAAACAGAAGAAGTGGTTCAATGCTATGGGCTGCAAAGAAGAGAAAAGTGTGTGTGCAGCAAGACATTGTGATTCTATCTGCCCAGAAGATGAGATAAGCTTTATTTGGGTAAACTTATTCATTCTCTTCATATAGCTTCTTCAGTGCATCACAGATAGGCTGATATACAATCTTGACAAGACTATTAGCTTAAGAGTTGTAGGCTGAAATGCAAATATAGTGAATGCTGTATGTCTTGGCCAGGTATTTTACTATGGTGACTATTGGAGATTCATTATCTGTAATGAGGATCTCTACAATACCACTCTAATGACACAAGATTTCTTCAAATATAAATCATCTGACTGTTTCATCTGTCTCTGCTCAAAGCATTCAGAACTTGAGCCAGTGAGTGAGACTACATCTCTCTTAAATGATGTATTTATATCTGGAGGCCTTTGATAGATGCATAGTGTCAATATGGCACTTCTAAAACAGGTCTGTAGACATGAAGATCTTTGGAGGTAAGCATCTATATTCCATAGACTCTAGTTGACACTTATAGCATGTCTTTAGATGCTATCAGATGTTGTCATCCATTTCTGGCCACCAAAAATGGTCTTGAAACTGCTGTCAGATCAGATAGAACTCTTTTTGATAATCTGGTTTATTATGCCCAGCATAGAGGATTGCCAGTCATCTAGAATGTGGAATGACAAGCTGATGTCAGCCTCTTAGATTGTGGTGGAATAGTTTCTCCCCAAGGATGAAGAACTGGTGGGCCTGCTGCTGAAGTGCTGAGAGTCTTGTTTATGACACTGACAGTGAGCATTTAAGCTTCATGAGATAGTGCTGAATATGAGCTATAGTAGATTTCTGTGGAGCATATTTCTCATTCTATAAAGATAGATCTTCATTGTTGATTTCAAATACTGTTGCTGTAAATACCTGTAAAGATAGAGTCTCCTGTGATAGACCATCAGATATGCTAACTTTCTTATACAGAAATATCACTATCTAAATGCTGCAACCTAATATGTCATCATCAATCCAGTCTTCTATCTTATTGTCTGGTATATTTCCTATATCCTCTGTGTGCTCACATCTTGACAAACTATTAGGTCTTTTGAAGTGTTTTGCTGAGATATGGATCAAAATGAAGTTGAACATAAGAATGGCTGCAATCTATCTGTTGACTGATGCATTTGAGTGTAGGTTGAAATTATTAAGCATATCCTTAATATATTTGGCATCTATTTTCATAATAAAGTGCTTAAGGCCAACTAGATAAATTCATACAGCATGCAAGGCATGCTATAGCCCACAGAATTTGATCTTTGCCTGTGAATAGCATAATTTGATGTTGGATCAGACTAATGATCCAAAATGAGCAATACATTGATAGTTGTCAATCTCTTCTTGTTGTAGCAGACATCTGCAAGCAATTTCTAATGAGTCCATAGAGAGTATGACATTTCAGCCAGAAGTGTAGTTGATAGAGCATATCACTGAGCAGATGGCAATAGCAGATTTCAAGGTATTCATGGTATCTTGCTGCTCCTGGACTCAAGTGAAAGGGATGTCACAGATAGTGAGCCTGATGAGTGGCCATGCAATAGCAGTGAAGTCCTGAATCTATATTTGAATGATGCCTGAAAGTCCCAAGAAGCCACAGACCTATTTGACATTATAACAAGAAGGTCAGAACTTGATCTTTTATACTGCAATATTCTTGAGTAGATGCTCATCATAGTTGCAAAGTGTTAGGAACGTGCCAATCGAGTAGGCTTGAGTGCACGCGCGGAGTCCGGCGGAGTGCGTGGGCGTCGACGAAGCTATTGGCAACGTCACCCTTG
>NW_025064925.1:0-31179 GCF_019112545.1 Guyanagaster necrorhizus
TTTGATCAATGTGATCAGAATTGCCGATCATATTTCGATCATAGTCTTTTTATTTTTAGCATGTCCTCTTGTAATAGTATTAGTGCATTTAGGGCCAAGTGCTGGGACCTCACATGCAGCCTAACCCCTCTGGTATTAGTCTGTTACTAGGCCATGCACTCTGCTTATTGTTACTCCAGTTTATCATTATGATAGCGAGGTTTCTGTGTGCTCTAGTCCTATTTTCTGTTACATGGTTACTGGCCTGGAATGCGGCCCATGTATTCGCAATTTTCACAATTTTACATGCCTGAACGAGGAGAGGGCATGTCACCGCAATGGAATACGCATGGAAGGAGTATGGCCGACGGCATCCAGAGGATCTGCTCGCGCCGATACCATCGTACCAACCCCCCGACAAGCTAACAATGCCGGCACCAATGCCGCACACTCCCCCCATACCACCAAGGCGGGCAGTATACACTGCCCCCTCACTCTGAAGCCGGGCCGATGACAGTCCGTCAATCCGAAGCACGGCTTCACGACTCACCTGAACCAGAAATCGGCCAGCATGGCGGCCCGACAAGATTCAAAACCCCTGGACCAGCAGGGGAAGCCGATTGCTTGGAGGACAACCGCCTCCGGATCAAGCAGAGTCAAGCGGGAAGGACCCTATTAAAGATGACCCCAAGGCAGTCCGCCTCGGATTCACAGTACAGGATGGAGTCATCGTCCGAATCGTTGACCCTAGGGGGAGTCCAGTTGCTGACGACAACTCGCTACACTCCTTTCCGGGACCACCTGCTGAATGGAAACAACCACCGTTCGGGGACTGGCCCAATCTGATGGGCGCACTCCCGCTCAATGCTAACGTCCTCCAATGTCACCCCGATTTGCTCCGAAAGCCGCGCCCCTTTAAAGGGGCCTCTGACGACATCGACCGATTTCTAGTAGACTGCGAGCAATACTTCGAAGTCTATATAGGATACATCGGTACCAACATGAACAAAGTCGCGTTTGCCACCTCATACCTGGAGGATAAGGCTAAGACGTGGTGGATCCTTATCTCCCCAAACTTCTGATCCGCCACTAGGGAACACTACCGATATCCCTCATGGCCGGTATTCAAGCGGATGCTGAATGACAAATTCATTGACCCCGCAGTCCAGGACGTGCACAAACAGAAGATCAAGGAGTATAAGATGGGAGATAAAGCGGCGACAGATTACTTCGACGAGCTGGAATGGCTCGCCAAACTCGCAGGGATCAGAGAAGACACAGCAAATGACGGAAGAATGGTGGAAGCGCTGAAGCGAGGAGTCTCCTCCTCGTACCTCACGATGATTTCGGCCATGGGCGTCAAAATGTTGATGCCTGTGGGATACGACGAGTGGAAAGAACGAATCGTCGAGATGTACAAGGAGCGACAAAGGCAGAAAGCGGAGGCGACAACGCTACAGGAATACTCCAAAAAGTCAACTCTGCCAACCCTGAACAAGTCGGGGCAAACTGCCGGAAAAACCCCAGGCTCCTCGACCACCATCCCATCTTACAGTGCGCAAAAAACCGGAACTGGCACAACATACACCGAAACCAGAAAACCGATGGACATCGACCGCATGAAGAAGGAAGGGAAATGCTTTAACTGCAGGCAGAAGGGACACATGGCGAAAGACTGCCCGAAGAAGAAGAGAACCTGAGAAGACATATGAGCACAGATTGCTGAACTCCAAAAGGAAGAAGAAGATCGAGGAAAGGAAACCAAGATCGAGGAAGTAAAAGGCGAGGCCAGTCAGTGAGCGATTCCACTAGACTGGCCAAGAAACTTGATGGTGTGTTAGCAACAGCTGCTAGTCGGACTGATAGTACCTCTGTAGCCACATCTATGTCTACTACGCATTCGAATATACCCAGAACATTCGTAAAACACACCATTGAATCGCAAGGAAAAACTCAAACGCCCACGGGCTGAACAGGGACAGAGAGTCCCACCACATGGCTCAAACCATTCGACACCGAGTGGACATGGAGGGCCATCAAGGATGCCAAAGATGAAGCAGCGGCAAAAGCTGTGCTTCAAAATTGGATTCACCGGACAAGGGCCGAAGAAGTGGTAGACGAACTAATTGAAGGGATCAGGAAGGCTGAGTGCTGTTGCGCCCTCGAGTGGCTAGACGAACTCCATGGACCAAAGAAATACATCCGACGAACCAAGACTCCTGGACGAGATCTAACCACCAAAGGACAAATCGAAGTGCTAACCTCCCGGGCCACATACCAAGTGACTGCCCTAATCGACAGTGGCTGTACAGGGAGCTCAATTAATCGAGCTTTCGTTGACAAGCATCAGCTCCTGACCAGGGTAACAGCGGCCCCGATACCAGTATACAATGCCGACGGGACAAAAAATCAGGCTGGTTCCATCACGGAGTTCGTCGAACTCAGGTTAACCATCGGGGATCACTCTGAACGAATCGACTTGGCAGTGACAGATCTCGGAATGAAAGAGCTCTTCCTCAGTCATGATTGGTTGATCTGCCATAACCCGCTGATCAATTGAAAGACCGGTCGAATCACCTTTGCCAGGTGCAGATGCAGGAAGATCCCATTCGAACTACCGGATGAAGACCCTGAGGACCGGTGGGATGAGGAGATGGAAGATGGGGAGACCATACTCGCAGTAGATCTCCAGAAGGAGATCCACATATGAGCCATTCATCATGCGAATGACTTGGCCACTAAAGCGAACCAAGGGAAGGACGAAAAGACATTCGAAGAGATGGTACCCGAATGGGCAAGGGACTACAAAGATCTCTTTGAAAAAGAGAGCTTTGACGAGCTGCCAGCTCCAAAGCCCTGGGATCATGCAATCGAACTAATCCCTAACGCCAGCGCCAACTTAGATTGCAAAACCTACCCACTCAGCCATCACGAACAGCAGGAGCTTGACAAGTTCCTGGACGAAAATCTATCGAGCAGCAGGATTCGCCCCTCGAAATCCCCCATGGCATCTCCCTTCTTCTTCATCAAAAAGAAGGATGGAAAACTCCGACTGGTCCAAGACTATCGGAAACTTAACAAGATGACCATCAAAAACTGGTATCCGTTACCCCTGATCTCGGAATTAATGGACAAGCTATGTGGCGCCAAGTACTACACCAAGCTTGACGTACAATGGGGATATAATAACGTCTGAATCAAGGAAGGAGACGAGTGGAAGGCTGCATTTCATACCAACCGGGGACTATTCGAACCAACAGTGATGTTCTTCAGGCTTACAAATTCCCCAGCTACCTTCCAATGGATGATGAACAATATCTTTAAAGATCTCATCTCCACCGGGAAGGTAACAATCTACCTCGATGACATTCTGATCATGTCCAAGACGAAAGGGGAACATCGTGACCTAGTACGGAAGGTACTATCCCTGATGAGGAAGCACAAACTATTCCTCAAGGCAGAGAAGTGCGAGTTCGAGGTACTAGAGACAGAATACCTCGGAGTAATCATCAGCGAAGGGAGCATCCAGATGGACCTGGTAAAAGTAGCAGGGGTCACCGAGTGGCCGGAACCCAACAAGAAAAAAGAATTACAGTCATTCCTTGGGTTCACAAACTTTTACCGGTGATTCATTCATGACTACAGCAAAATCGTCCACCCAATGACACAGCTAACGGGCAACGCATCCTGGAATTGGGGGCCCTCTCAACAAAACGCCTTTAATGACCTCAAAAGACGACTGGTGGAAGACGTTGTATTGGCCATCCCAACCCATGAAGGAAAGTTCAGAGTAGAGGCCGATTCGAGCGAGGGGGCAATAGGAGCCATCCTCTCCCAGGAGCAGGATGGGAAATGGCGACCCATAGCTTTCCTCTCCAAAGCCTTAACCGTCACGGAACGAAACTATGAGATTTACGACAAAGAATTACTCGCCATCATGCTTGCCCTGGAAGAATGGCGGCATTATCTTATCGGGGCTGAAGAAATATTTGAGGTCTGGACAGACCACCAAAATCTACGATATTTCCGACAGCCACAGAAACTCAATCAACGACAAGCTCATTGGGTAACAGAGCTCAGCCAATACCAGTACACCCTACACCATAAAGCAGGGACGGCAAACAAGAAAGCCGACTTGCTGAGCCGGCGATCAGATCACGATCAGGGGCAAACTGATAACGAAGGAGTAACACTGTTGAGGCCGGAACACTTCCGAGCCATGATAATGCCAACAGAGGAGGAGATACACGAACGGATCAAAAGCGCGACAAGAGATAGCCACAAGTGGGATCAACGG
Source organism: Guyanagaster necrorhizus (assembly GCF_019112545.1). Classification (NCBI taxonomy): domain Eukaryota; kingdom Fungi; phylum Basidiomycota; class Agaricomycetes; order Agaricales; family Physalacriaceae; genus Guyanagaster; species Guyanagaster necrorhizus. The sequence continues at coordinate 4,277 of NW_025064925.1, forward strand.
GTGGCCCCTTCGCTCAACCACGAACGAGGAATGACAAAAGAAGGAGGTCTAATCCGCTACGATGGACGTATCTACATCCCCCAAGACCAACAACTGCATGGCGAAATCATCGCCACCTGCCACGACCACATAACGGCGGGACACCCAGGCATTGCCAAAACCAAAGAACTTGTCCTATGGGAATATTGGTGGCCGAAAATGGGAAATGATGTAGCGACATACGTAAAAGCTTGTGAGGCCTGCCAGCGAGGGAAGTCCTCCACACAAGCCCGAGCAGCACCGCTACACCCTAATGAAATACCCTCCTCCCCATGGACACATATCTCCGTCGACATGATCACCAGCCTATCCGAGTGTAACGGGTACGATGCAATCCTGATTATTGTAGACCGATTCTCCAAGGCAATCATCCCAATTCCATGTTCCACGGAATTAAACTCTGAGGGATGGGCCAAGATCCTATGAGATGAAGTATATGCCAAGCACGGAATGCCCCAAGTCATCATTTCAGACAGGGGTCCCCAATTTGTTTCAAAATTCATTACAGACTTATACCGCATTCTCAACATCAAACAAAACGCGTCCACAGCCTATCACCCTCAAACCGATGGGCAAACGGAGCACATGAACCAAGAAGTCGAAAAGTATTTACGACTCTTCATCAATTACCGGCAGGATGATTGGACCGAATGGCTTGCGCTTGCAGCCTTCCAACATAACAACCGTATACACTCTGCTACGGGAAAAACCCCATTTTTCATAAACCATGGTCATCACCTGCACGTGACTCAAACAAATCATCTCCGGACGACTACACCAGCATCATCTAATTTTGCAGCAGATATGGACCGAATTCATAATGAGACAAAAACAGCTCTCGAAAAAGCGGCAGCAACAATGAAAAAGAATTACGATAAACATCAGCGCCAGAGCCATGTATACCAACCAAACGACAAAGTATGGTTGGATACCACAAACCTGCACTTGCCACGTCCCAAAAAGAAACTCGATGACAAGCGCACAGGCCCTTTCACGATCATAAAAATCGTCAGACCAAGCACATACAAATTGCGCCTGCCACAAATGTGGAAGATTCACGATGTCTTCAACGAAACACTATTAACCCCATACATCGCGCCAGCATTCCCAAACCAACAACGACCGCCTCCCCCACCACCGGACTTGATTGACGATGAGGAACACTTTGAAATTGATCAAGTCCTAGACCATAAACTCTGATGGGTCAAGGCAAAAGGAGGCGGCATGACAACCACGGTGGACTACCTGGTCAGCTGGAAGGGGTATGGTCCAGAATCTAATCAGTGGGTCAACGAGAAATATATGAATGTGGATACAGCCATACACGACTATGAATTATCCCTTAATTAAACCATCGGGACGATGGTCTTAACGAGGGGGTAATGTTACGATTTTCCCATTTCTTTTTCTTTTTCTACTCCTATTCACACTTAGTCATAGCACGAGACCATGGGAAAGGCTTAGTAAGCACAGCTGAGCTGCCTAGATACAATGATGCTCGACGATGCACAATTACCTTGTTATGTACAACAACGATGCTCAAGGACAACAGGCACCATGGACACAAGTCAACACAATAAGTAGTCGTAATATTAGCATTACCTGTACAGTATTTAAGACCGACAGCTCTCGCTGGTATACCCCAGCTTCGAGCTAAAGTTTATAACATACCATCCTACCTCAAGTCTATATCAGACCTTGTATCACACCGCACGGGTATACTCTAGTGAACTCAGGTGATTTCTCGAAGTGCAAAGGAACGCCTGCTTATCACGTGTATCTGTCCATGTGACGCTTGGGCCTAACAGTCAACATCAAATGAAGACATTAAACAATCAATTTTGATGGTAGATCTAGACTATCAATATTTATAGACATGAAAAGTTTTAGAAAGAGTCAGGGGAAGGTTTGGGGCAGATCCTATTGTGAGAAATGTGGGATGAGCATGGTGATGAGCAAAGTATTCACTAATTGAAGAGTCATGTGACTAGCTGATGAGAGTGATATAACATCCTGTCACATAGTAGGACATGGACTTTAATACATATTGACTGATGGTTTGGATTCATCCTTTAAATATTAGATCATACAGAGTCCTTGAAAAACTTCATGCAATGCACTGAAGACAAGTCTGCATATGCAAAACTAGAAATGCATCAGTGTCAAAGACACTGATCATACCTACATCTAAGACAATATACACAAACCCTCAAGTTCATGAGGGTATTCTAATGTGATGAAAGTAGAAGAAACCAATAAAACTAAACTCTCAATATCTCAGTACATGACAAGCAATAGCACTTATATAGTATCTCTATTTCTCTAAGTCCAAAGGCTAGTAAGAGCAAATACATGCAAATACCAGATATTGATATAACTGGTGTATAACCAGAGCATATCAGTCTTTTTCAAACAAGAGGAGGCAAGATATGTCACTGAGCATAAAGGCAAATGTGTTATACAGAATACATGGCTCTGGAGTACAGGCCATCTATATTTTAGCATCTTGTCTCCAATTTGTCTAGCATAACCTGTTGTGGTGCAGTTTGTTTATCTTCTATCATTGAGTATGCTATCTAGGTGCATATATGTTGTACTTTCAATACAGATCAACCAGCTGTTGATTGAAAATCATCTCATTCAGATTTGTAGTGCCTTTATGGTTGGCAATCTCTTGGTATCTTGTTCAGCATGTGAACATGCTTTGACTTACTCATATTGGACTGACATTGTGTATGATTCAGCAAGAGAAAGAAACTGTTCATCATTTATTATTCATAAATTTTCTAATATTCTACTGCAGTTGTTAATCTTTCTCTTTCAGCAAAATCAGACTTGTTCACATTTACTATGCTTGTGGGTAATGGATTTGCCATTCCATGCCAGCATAGCCATCATGATCAGGATCTACAAGTGTATTTATCTGCATAAATAGCAACAAGAACTGGCATTCAACTAGGAAGGAGAATTAAAATACATATTAATGTCAGAAAGCACAATAAAGAGTATATTTTAGGATAGTAGAAGCATAAAGACAGCAAATGAAGATAACTATAGCAAGCCCTGGAATAAAAATATTGATAGCAAGCAAATGGCATAAGCTAAATAGTCCATCTAATGGTAACATTGAGGTAGTGAGATGAATAGAAAGAAAATACAGCTTAGCATCAAAAAGTTCAAGCCATAAGTTCACAGTAAAGACCAACTTCCAGGTGCCACTCAAGTGCCCACTTCACCACCTCAACCCTGCTCCCTCCTCTTAGAGACAAACCAGAGTTGGCTGTACCATTAGAGAGAATCTCACACTGCAATATTGTCCCAATGAAGCCAAAATGGATGTATGCAATGTTCTAGCTCCCAGGTTCAAGGTGTATGAGTATAGATGCTACTTATTGATAGATAGATGATGAAGCAGCACTGGAAGAAAGAGAAGAGAGCTGATATGAGAGAGTAATGAGTTGATAAGGTGGGGGCAGTGGCAGAGAAAACTGGCTGTTGGTGGAAGAGCTGCCACCAATGGTAGATGGGCTCAGCACTGGTGATGGGAATTGTTAAATGTGTTTGATTCTGCAGGTGCTGTATGCTGTTATGTGGAGTGAAGAATAAGCTTGGGGTTGTTGTGGAGCACAATACCACTGTGGGCAGGGACAAGAAGGATCATGTGGGCATTCCAGTTCACCTTTAGAGCGTGTTGAAGCTGAAGTGATGAATGATATGAGCAGTGTCAATGTTCATAGTGGAGGAGCCTGGAGAGGAGTGGAAACCTGCCAGTTGACAGTGGGAGAGAGAATATGTCATTGGGCAGAGTAAGTGGTGCCAGCAAAGAATGCAAAACATCCTCAGGTCCCTTGGTGATTTCACAACCTGACTTGGGTAGGTCAGTTTTCCAGTGGCTACTGCTCTGTATTTTTTTATATGGGTGTTTGATTCATCTGTGCTCAGCAAGTTTGGTGGTATCAATGAAACATTGATATCTCAGTCTATAGTCAAAGCACATAAGGTGCTTGACTTTGGGGCTGAGATATCAGTGGTAAGTACAGCTATTATGGAAAAGGGAGCATTGGATGACTCACTGCTTGGCCTGAATGTCAGCTTTTAGGTTACTGAGCTACCCACTTGTACTCCTCCTGCTTTATTGTGTGATTGGACAAGCTGGAGCTACCTTCCGGAGTGTAGTGCTTACCCTGATCAGGGAATGAAAGTTAGTTGTGGAAGTAGATTGCTATTGTGATGACCAAGAGCAGGCTGTTGGAGTGGCAACCTGACTCAGTGATTAGACAAGGATATTTTTTGTTGGAAACCTCGTCAGAGAAGGAGGAAAGAACTAAAAGATTACTGACTGTATTTCTAAAGCCTCGCCTGTGAGACGAGTCTTTTTTTGCTGCTGGATGTCGTGCCGCCTTGTCATTTTCACCTTGCATCCAGAGTACGTGCAGGGATCGATCTGTGGGTTCTTGGCTTGAAGGCGCTGGAATAAAATAAATGTACGTAAATAAATAGGCGTAACAGTGAAAATAAATTGTCTGACCGTCATAGAAGGGATCCAGAAGCGAACATAGGTGGGGGAAAACAACAGAGGGTCTTCTTGCAACGATGCAAGTTGAAGAAAGACTTTAAACTTTGTAACCTGTGAACCAGTTCTGGATCGAGATTTTCAGCCACGTTCTCTCGCGGAAAGATGCCGCAACGGCTCATTGCACGATAATCAAGATGAGAGCCAGACAGAACTCGTCAGGAACAAGGTCCGGCGTTGTCTTTGTTCTGTGAGCGGACACGGGTACTGATGAACCTGCATCTCCATAAATGTATAGCACTATGTTTTTCCCATTCCTCTAGCCTGGTTTTTGACCTATGGACTCCGATACTTATGACGGCAGGCAGAACGAAACCCACTACGGGACGCGAAATAGGGAAAACTCAGGAGTATGAATGAAAAGAATGTACCTGGGTCGGTAATATAAATAAGTAAAACGTCGGCTCAGAACGTGTCTAGTTCAACAGAAACTTAGAAAGGTAGTGATGCTCAAGGGAAGCCAAGGAACGGCGTGCAACAAGATTTGATGGTGTCCCGAAATGGCAAGGCTCTGGGCTCGCCCTCTTACCACCACCTACCCGCACCTTTACGCGTTGTTACCACCTATTCGACCACATCCAAGCTATCATAGGTGCATAATCATAGCAGGAATATTTTAATACGGCTGGCTCGACTGTCGTCGCGGCGCAGACGACCAATTGGCCCAACGACGAATTCACCTTCGAGTTTAATTTTCGTGGATACGGTTGTATGCGTCTTCTTGGGCAACCTAGGATGACTTCTGAAGAATGCTGGTGTGCCATGCTCGCAGTTTTGCTTGATGCTAGCTGACCCTTTGCTTCTCAGAAACGCCGTTCAGAGGTCGAGACTGGCGAGCAATTTATGCGCCATGAGCGTCATGCTCATTGAGCAGTATGTTCAAACTCGGTCTAGACCGATTCTTCTGCTGGAAAGAACTGAACAGTATCCCATTGGCATTATCGAAGTCAACGCTGTTATCATCTCTGAAGTTACGCTCGATTCTTGAAGGACAAAGAGAGATCACGGTCGGAGAAGAAGTAGCAGAGAGCCTTGGTATCTTCGCCACGTTCGTCACTGTTGCATCCTCACCCAGAACGGTGTACGCTCATCATCCTGACGCGTATACTCACGGCTTATGATCTCTCTCACCAGTCCGATGTGCAGACCACCTCGGTTCTTTGGTATGAGCGCCGTCGCGCCTCTTCGAAGCTTCTATGACCTCCGTGATTCTCGGTGACTAATTTATGATACCAGGAGTAGTGAGTGAGCGTTATTTCTTTCCTGTCGTGGGGTCATGCTAATGCTTACCTACAGCCCTTGTCGCTGAAGACGAAATTTTGCCTACAGTAGTCGGACCAACAGCATGTCTCGCTTCCACTGCCAAAAACCCGTCAAGATTTAAAGCCCAGTACAGTTCTACAATACTACGAGCAGATGAAGACCCTGACTATTATCCATTATCGCCCAGCTCAACACTTCCCCAATTTCTCTGTCCCCTTCACAGGCCATGGTGATTTCTACCGCGGGCACAAAATCTTAAACCTTATTCGCGATGGTACCGACACTTGTCTTACCTCTTGGGAGGTTTTATGTTAGCGTGCTATTATGAACGAGTGAGATGCTTGAAAGGGCGTGATGCGACAAGGGCCGGACTCCTGGGAATGCCTCCAGACATTTTTGACGCATTGGCACGAGCCAAGGCTTGTTAATATGGTGCTGCAGATAGCACGCGTAAGGATGAGCAGAGTCTTCATAGCGGAAGCAAAGGCGACGGCGATTGATCGGGAAAGTACCCCCGCGGAGCCTGAACGTGTTGGTGTGTCGATCCTGTTTTCCATCTATCAAAGTGACTAATTGGTTGCTTAATGATACCGAAACTGAACCGTTATCAACCTTTGCGGGGGACTAATGGCGCTCTTGTGAAACAATCGCTCTGTCAGCGTTTCAGGATGAATTGATGTAGTCAGCGATCGCCCTGGCAATGGCACATCACCATTTGGAGAGGGCGCTAATGGATGACGAGGAAGAACTGGCCTTGACTATGATCCGCCATCCCTTGGCTTGCCACTACGTCTTGCCATAGTCTTTGCGAAAGTGGGTACAGCTATTAGCCTTTAAGCTATCATTCTTGCTGATCTCCTCTGGCTGCAGGAGAATTTCCAAATGGCCTCACCAGCGAAAGTCCAAAAGGAGCCGCTTCATTGGTTTAGCCTCAGCGATGAAATTTCAAAATCAGACCAGGCAAAGATAGTGAGTTGGCAGAAATCATACAAGGAAGCCCGACAGTAACAGAATTACAGGTCAAGGATGCGCATTGCCGATATCAGAGTCTTACCGAGGTTACCATTTCCGTTATTGACGAGATCGACACAACAGAGTTGCCCTCCAAGTGTTAGAGCAGCATGTTTACACTGGTGGAAAGCCGGTCATCCCATAATCTCTCGCTGACACTCCCTGTGCCAGCCTCGGGGTTGATGGGCTCCTAGAGAGGCTCAATACCGCACTCGGCACCTCCTATACCCTGGACTCCCCATCTCTGTCCTCCCGTTTCTCCAAAAAGTTCTGCTCTGCCCTTCGAATCCCTCACACATCATCTTTGTACTTGATTCTGAGATCCTGCACTACTAGCAACTACGACTTTGGCATCGCATACGCCCGTCTCCGATGTAGATGGTACGGCGACACAACCCACGTCAAAGATACATGGCGTTCCCACGAATCCCGAGACAAGGCGATATGAAAGGTCGTGCAGATCAATAAGCGCATCACTAGCTCCTCCGTACCTCCTCGATACCTTTGGGACCTGTATATCAATCGGGTCGTTCCGTGGTGGATTGCGTACGAATGGCACTGGGGCGTATCACATGCTTGGATGGATGAGAAGGACCGCGTCAGTGTATGGTCCCCCACCAATGGACGGGCATGGCCCGTGCCCATCCCTAAAGACGCAGATTTCAACCTCATTCGCATCGAGCTGCTCAATCTTGGAGCAGAGTAGGTATGGCTGGACGTGCTCTGTTCGAGGCAGGCCGGCGGGCCGAGCGAGGATCTGCGTGCGAAAGAGTGGGAGCTGGACTTTCCTACCATTGGGAGTGTGTACCTGATGTCCAGACAGGTGGTGTGCTACTTTAGCGGACTGGGGAGGCCGTTGAGTTTAAACATTGACCTAGAGGTGATCGGAGCTGGTTTAGGAGCGCGTGGACGCTGTAGGACATGAAGGAGGACTATATTATTGGTGGGAAAACAAGCGGTGAAAGAAGTGCGGAGGAATATAAGCAGATAATGCTCCAGCAGCTGTCGGTGCTCAGGACCATCACCGGTACAGGCAACAAAAGTGTGCTCGACGTCCTGTCGTATATGCAGAAACTTGCCTCGACGAATCCCGTGGATAGGATCGCGGGGATGACGTATCTCGTATCTACGAATAAGATACTGGCGTACTACGAGAAACGGACTGAGGAGGACGCGTGGACGGGGTTGGTAGATGAACTACATGCGCAGCTCCGGGCGGATATGTTCTTCCTTTATCCTAAGCCTGGGGATGGAAATGCACGGTGGAGGCTGTCTTGGAACCAGGCCATGGATGAGGCGCTCCTGCCTAATGAGGACGAGCTCCGCGATCGGGCTCCGTGGGATAACACATACACGGGCCCGTGTATTGAGGAGGGTGAGGTACGGGGATTGGGAGGAGAAGGAGAGCTGGTCGTCGAAGGGGTCTCGCGGCCGTCCAAGATCGTTGCCGACCATGCGTACCCGATACCCTGGGGATCGTACACGCTGATGGGCGGTGAAACTCCTAGTATGATGTTTTGGGTGGTGGGGCGATATAGGAAAGGGATGTTTGAGAAGGTGTCAGTGGTCCGGGTGCTTGATAATGAGGAACGGGAGGCACTGGAGAGATCGGGGGTCGTGAAGGAGAAGATTGAAGTGGGTCTGTGGTGATGGATGTCTGTTTTCGTGTTTCTGGACTCTCTGGAGAGTACGTAACTTCTCTGCTTAAAAACGCCATTCTTTCAAAGGGTGAGATCCGATGTTTTCCTTGTTGCGCCTTCTGATATAGCATCTTCTGATATTTTGGCAAAGACAATGATAATAACCATCGACATCAAAGATCTGACTGTACATGAATCGCTGGCGCGGCATGTACTCGGTCCCGGCTGTCTCTTTATTTCGTGTTAGCATATAAATGCAAACGTGAATTTTCTGTTGTCTCCATAATTTACCGGCAGTAGTTAGTCTCTGAAACTCGATGATCTCATTCTTCTGTACAAAGACTCCGATGCTGGGGGAAACTGTGGCTTACGCTGCGAACTCCAATCAACGCAGAGCCCTAACTCACTGGCGTCCTTGTGCTACGTCTCATATGGACATTTCTGCCACGGATTCTCTTCGGTATGTGACTGCAAAGCATTTCTTCCTTGGCTTTGGTCTATTTTCGCAAGGTAATAACGCCGAATACTTATATCGACGGGTTACAAACGTATCGTTCCAGGAATTCTGGGATAATCACTGGAGGGGATGTGCTCATCCCTATGAATCTGCCGCCCATGGTTATGATGATGATATCCATGGGCGCAGAGAAGTGAAAAATGCGGTTATAGCTTTGTGATTACAGAGGAATCTTACTTGATTCTATCGCACGAAACCTATCACCTCCGAAGTCTTCGGACCCCCACCGCAGTATCGAAGTCAAACTTTCTTCCAGTTACTGACCACCGCTAGGACAGAAAAACGCTTCATTGACTATATTAACGGAAGGTTGTAAATTAAGAATTTGTATTATTAGGAGTCCTTGGGTCTATCTCCTGAAATTATGGTTTGTATGTGATTGACTCTTGCTTCGTCTCGGCGAAGACTTCGGAATTCCTCTTGGTGGGCTTCGACATTGTCGGTGCGCGTGTCGGCGATCCTAGGTAGTCCTATCTCCATATTTGTAACAGTTTCTTCAGCGGTGGAACGCTGCCATCTAATACTCTTGGTGCGTGCTCCGGTGGTATCTCGACGAGACTGTCCTCGACTGACGCCTATGATGATCATAGAGAACTAAGGGATCTTGTCAACTTCACGCTGCGCGGCTGCCGAAGATAAGATACCTACGACGATGCCAATAGTAGGGCACTGGATGTCAAAGAGCAAGTAGGAAATGTAGCTTTCGAAACCCATAATGATTATTTGGGTTATGAGGACAGTGGTATAAACAGCGGCTAGGGAGGATTTATTAAGTATCAAAGACGGGATATGAGATATTCACATGGAAGCTAACCAGATTCTACGCCGAGAGCTATGACACCACTCAAGGGGTCAAGACCTTCTCTCGTCTCGTAGGATACATTACGGCGTGCCACCCAGATGCGAAAGGAGGAAGAGCATTAGTATGACGATTGGCAGTGCTTATAGATGCAAATGAGGTTAGCCGCCAGTGTCGCAGCAGCGAATGCAGTCGTTACATGAAGCAAATATCGAAAAGTCGAAGAAGAATTCGCCATGACGACCAAGAAGTAAATTCCCATTGCTGAGGAAGGCGAAAGATTAGACAAATCCTGAGGACTCAATAGTATTCCTTACCAATGTCCGCGGCAAAGAGTAGCAGAGGGATAACTATTATCAGATTTTTCTGCATCCAGACGATATATGTGCGGTAGACCTATTTCAGTGTGAATTAGCTCCTTGCTGGAAACGAATAAAATTGCAGGAGTCCTACAAGGAAGGCATCGGCGACGATTGTGGTCAGGACCCATGGCGTATTTTCGACGAGGCTCCAGGCGGACCAGGGCGGATGTAAATTGAGAACGCCATACGTGCCTACGTGAAATATACCGATCATAGTGCCAATAATAGTTGCCATACAGCGCTGGAAACAACCTCAGAAACTCGCAGACGAGATGAGATACAGAACGAACCCAAGTTATAAGAAAGAACAAAGCAACATGGGTACCTAGGAGGTACATGTGCGACCGCTTTGTTTTGTAGCGGTGATACAGAACCACGCTACAATAATAGGCGATCACAGTCTATAGGCCGGATTATGCGCAGTGGTCATCGTTCATGGAGAGAAGTGGAAGAAGTGCTGGTGGCCATTCATGTCAGTATCAATGTCCACGGAGAATACTTAGCCATGTGTGATGATCTTCGATCGACTCAAAACTTCACGAGTACGAATCAGTCCTCGGCCGATCCCAGTGATAGAAATGTAGTACAAGATCATGTTTGGCGCCAGATCGGGCAAATTTATTCCTAATTCATTGGGCAACTTAACAATTATTATTGCTTAGAATATATATGAGTATCTAAGTCTATATAACTTGAAAGAATTACGGTTTGTATCCTGATGACTCAAAATTCGTCTTCGTCGAGACTTTGGGGCCCTCGTGCTGAGCTTCGACATCGCTACGCGTGACGTTGATTGTCTGGAGCCTGATCTGTACACTTTCTTCCGTGCTGGAATGGCGCCATGCAATAGTACCATCGGTACTTTCGCTGGTATCTCCCTGCGCTTGTCCTCGACTGACGCGAATAATGATCATCGAGAACTAAGAGATTGAGTAAACTTCAAAATGTAGAGAAAAATAGCCGGGGGTACATACGACAATGCCGATAATAGGGGACTGGATGTCGAAGAGCACGTCGTAAACGGCGCTGCCGACACCCAGAGCGATAATTTCCGCTATAAGTACAACAGTGTAAATAGCGGCTAATATGGTGCTTAATGAGCATCACGGTCAGAAGATGTGAGGTTTACATTTGGAAACCTACCAGATTCTACGATGAGCTTTACGACACCACTCAAGGGGTCGAGACCTTCTCTTGTCAAGCCGGACATGTTGCTGCGTACCCTCCAGATGCGAAGCGAAATAAGAACTGCCCAGGGAAAACGTATGAGATGAGCATTAGTATGGCACCAGGCAATGCGCACCGGTGCAAATCAGGTTAGCCGCCAAAGTCGCCGCGGCAAAGGCAGCCGTCAGATGGATCAAGTGTGCAAGAGTCGTCTTGGAACTCGCCATGCCGACTAAGAGGAAAATTGCCGCTCCTGCGTAAGGCCAAAGATTAGACAAAGCTTGATAATTGAACACTATTCCTCACCAAAATCCACGACAAAAAGTAATAGAGGAATGGCTACTATGAGATAATTCTGCGACCAGACGATGTACGTGCGATAAACCTGTTTCGGCAGGAGTTAGCCACCCACAAAAACGACGAGGATGTTGGGACTCTTACAATGAAGGCATCTGCAACGATTACGCTCATGATCCACGGCGTGTTTTCAACGAGACTCCAGGCAGACCAAGTCGGGTGTAAATTTATAGTGCCATCCGGGGATATGTGGAATATGCCGTGGAGACTACGAGCCATGTTTGCTATACAGCGCTGAAGCAACCTCAACAACTCGCAGACGAGATGAGAAGTGGAACGAACCCAATTTATCAGAAGAAACAGAGCAATATGGGTGCCCAGGAGGTACATGTGCAACCGCTTTATTTTGTAGCGGTGATACATGACGACGCTACAATGATAGGCGACCACATTATACGCGCCTAGAGGATATATTCAATATAAATAACTGAGAGCAAGGATAAAGAAGGGTACCAAACAGGAATGTCGAAAGGTAGGCTCCAATGTAGGCCGCATCGCGAGGAGCGACCATCGTTCATAGGGAGCGCTGGAAGAGTTGCTGATGGCCGTGCATGTCTCACTGTCGCAAAAATTTCCACGGAGGATAGTCATGTGTGATGATCTTCGATCGACTGAATATGGGGACTAGTATCTCATTTCACCAAAATGTATACCGTTCCCAAGAGGACAATGTTCGGAGAGTCGGAAAGCGCAGAGCCTTTGTCGTGAGTCCAATCCGTCTGAAAGGCATGGAATCGAAGAGTGAGTATACTGTATCATTTTCTCGGAAGGCCGTCCACGTCTGACATCCGATAGCGGTTCGGTACTCAAATCCTGATCTCATAATCCTTAAAGGGTTACAGACGTCGAGCACAGCCCGGTAAAATCGGAGAATGTAGACGGTGATAGCAGAACTTCTTCAGAAAGGCAAGTGTGGAAATTGACTTCCTTGCAAGGAAAGGGGATTGAAGCAGTCAATTGGAAAATACGGAATGCAAAGGGAAGGAGAAACCCGAAAACTTCTCCGATCAATCAATCATCATGTAGGTCCAGGTCTGGTCCTCTGCACGTGCTTTATCTTCCCCTCTCTATTCAGTTCACCGGACCGAGGAACAGGAACTGAACGTTGTGAGCAGTCCAAGCTTGCGAGGGCAGCACACATAAGGTGCTGAGTAAGCAAGCGAGCGAGATGTCTCAAACTCTCTCGCTCCAGTGCCAAAATTCGCTACGGCGAAGTCTGCGACTTGTATTCAGTTACTCTCAATGCTTATTTGCTTCATCTCTTCTCTTTCACTGACGCCCCGCTCCGATGGTGCTGCGACTGAAACCTTGGACCCTGGTATATGACTGACGAGAAGCCTTGAAACGATGAGATGGACAAAATGCGAGCGAAGATGAGCAAAGAGGTAATGGAGAGAAACACCAGAAGGGCTCGAAGAAGAAAGGATGTGGAGCAAAAGAGAGGATCTCCGGAATGTCTCAGGATGAAGAAGATGAGTCCGAATTCGTCGTTCAAACTGTGCAGAAAGCTGTCGAAGCCAAAGCGAAGTCTTCATACGGGCCTAGGACTATGGTTCCCTTGGCTCCCTTAGTTTGGCTTCCTGTATCTACCACTTCTATGGGTATTGCGCTTGGAACGATGTTCTTAGACGATAAGACCGAAAGGAATGTCGGGGCTTACAATTCTAATGACGCCACCTTTCACATCGGACCTGCATACAATCACACGTACGCCGTGAACGGCGCGAGCAAGAGATTTAGTGTTCGCGAATCTCGATGTATCCAAAGCCCCTCCGGAGGACAATTTTTCTCGGGCGGATTTCCTGGAGTATTGCAACAAACCTTTGGATCTCTTCTATCTTTGGCGAACAGGACCTGGTCCGATGGTGTATAAACAACTAAAGATAACAACAGGAGGCCCAGTCTAGCGGCGAAGAAAGACCCAGGCGCTCACTGCCTTTCACGAAGACTACAAGGCTTTGCTTGTTCTTCGAATTCGCATGCCACTCTATGTTCCACCCCAAATATCTGTGCCAACTACAGTATGACAACGACATTTTGCCATGCGTGGCCTACAAAATCGTATACAGCCACCATGTTTGAAGATGCAGGTCCTAGCGAGCACAAGCACACAGCTTGTCGCTGATGCTTCGGATTCTTACTAATGACGTCGTACTGCCAGCCTGACATGGAAAGCGATATTTAGGTGCTGCTCACGGTGTCGCTGCAATTCTGTAGATTCCATATGTTTCTTTAATGATGGACTGAATGGCACTCCGCATGATGGTGCTGCAGGATGCCATGGCAATCTTATCTTGAGCACTTGATGTAAGAATTAGACAAGCTAGGCGCTGCTGCTTTCAAACATCCAGAGCTGCGAGAACGTGTACTCGTCAAGCTTTAGGGTCCCTATTTCAGAGTGTTCGTCCACTCGATGTTGGATGATTGGCATGAGGTTCTCAACGAAGAGGTTTTTACCTTCCGAGAACATCTTGCCATCGCTTTCCAATTTCTCAATGACAAGACTTTGACTTCGTATTTGAGACGAGCGAAGGATCAGAGGGTCCGCACTACTACCATTGTTCTACGTGACCAAGCCTAAAAGCAGTTCAAAATGGCTTTCGCGTGATTCTTCCTTGACTCCCTGCTGTCGCTCTACTCTCCTCGAGCTTGTATGCCATCTAACGCGAGTTGGTTCCGGCTCTACGGAGGATACTTCATCCTCCTAATCTTCATCCTCATCCTCCTCCTCGTCGTTCTCGTCGTCATCGTCCTCCTCCTCTTCTTCTCTCCCCACTTCACAGAGAAAAACTCCGCCTCCAAATGGGTCTGGTCAAACAACTGCGCTCTTCTGTGCAGAGCACTCCGCTCAGTAATCACTCCCAAAGTGTGAATCCCGCAGCCAATGCGGATTATCTTGTGGGAGATTTCGAGCGGTACATCGGTAGAAGACCTCAGAAACCGCGTTTTCATGTCCGCCGACCACTATTTCACCAGTATTCTCCATCTTCCTCGCCACTGGCGGACCAATGGCGAGATAAAATCTCAAATCAAAGGTCTTAAAGACGACGCTGTATTCAAGATTCATGAAAAAACCTACGTTACATTATGCAAGAAGCGCAAACCTGGGGAAGTTTTCTGTCATCCCCACGGTTTGATGTGTAACAGCGCGTTCAACTTCTCGGTGCCACTGAAGACTCTGCACTCGGTATTTATTGACAACACGTGAAGCTGGTTGACGGTAGTTCGGGAAAGAACGTCCCTGATACCTTGCATGTTCTTAGCGCCATGTTCACATGAAAGACAAAGGCCCACAGAATAACTTTTCTTGGGCACAAGCAATGCATTGGCAGGAATCCAAGCCTAAGGTATACTATCTCCACGCGGGGACCGATGTTCTAACAGCTGGCAGCAAAGATCCTCAGAGAAAAAGTGCTGGGAAAAACCACCGTACATCGAAACCCTGGGAGCATCCTAACCCCGTAAAGTCGCGCACGAGCTCCGCCTCGAACAAGCGTCGTTCGGAAGATGACACTTGTGTCCGCTCCAAGTATCTACGCTCTGGAACGACGCGCGAAGTTTCGGAGGCCAGGAAAAGGACAGAGCAATCGGCGTCATTCAGTTCTGTAAAAGGGAGCGTGCCAGGAGATGGAACAAAGGAAGAAGCAAAAGAGTCCCGAGCCCGACATGCAATCCGGCTGCAGTGTAGTCGTTACGCCCTCTGCATGCTATCTAGCGCAAGCTTTCCGACGCACTGCATTGGTGCCGTAATAAATTTCGGTGGTTGGATGCCTACTGAGACCTTCTCGATGGGTTCAAACCCTTCTACCATCAGATGGATTTTGATATCAGCCGTGGTCGCCTCATCCAGGGGGCAATTAAGGAAGGTTCCATGCCCTCATTGTGGTCGTTCCTTGCCCCGATGTTCTGTTTGTCTTATGACTCTGAACGTCATTCCCGACGGCGCTCAGAATGTGGACCCTACGAACGCGCAAGTCTTATCGATTGGGTTAAGGCTTACCCCAATTACTTATGATCATACGAGATATATTGCGTGCATATCGAATAGGCAACCTCTTGTAGTATTCAACATATCTTCAAATGGATTAATGACCATGAATTATAATTCTAGGACAGAAGTCGGATTCCAGAGGCATCCGGCTGTACTCGATGCTCTTTGAAAAAGCTTCGAGTGTTTTGGCGGTTGGGGAGCTCGTATCCCTCTGGAATCTCACTCGCGAGGAAAATAAGGATTTCTCTCAACCCCCTTCTTATGTCCGTCAAATTCGGAAACGGCTTGGGTAGCTCCCACTTCGCTCTAGCACCGCTAAGCACGGAGAAGAATCATCGCACTCCCTGAGGCTCTCTATTATCATCGATAAAGATTGATGCAAACCATCTCTATCGCAATACATAATGCGCGTTAAGCATGTTGTTTTAATCTATATCAATGGGAAAACATTAAAGATCAATGCTTGAGGGGGATCCTTGATCAAGAACCAACACCATGTGGGGTTTGGCGTCTTGCCACTTCAGGACTGGCTCAAGGGATTCTGCTCATCAAGACATCGAGCAGAATAAATTAGTCGTTCCTGCACCTTCACCGGTCAGGAGAAACGTCTCGCAGTCTTGATACGTCCCAGATATTCTGGCCAGAGCCACTAACTACCTCTATATAGTAGATAGCCGATGTTCTCCCAGTACCCATCCCTTGGGCTCCCCGGTCTCCTCAAACAGGCTGATTCCTGATATCAATGCCCCATTGATCAGCTCCCCTCTGCCAACAATGGCAAGGACGCAATCATCTCCAGACTCCGGTTCGGCACTAGCCACTGTAATCGTGAGTCCGTGATCAACCAGCAAGTCACGTCACGCAAATCTCATCCAGCATCTTTGCCTCGCGACACCAGACGAGATGAACAGCAACGTACACTGCCTTCAACGCGTCATCGATGGCTTACGCCCTCTCCGTGGACAGACTGGAAGAGTGCCACTCAATCAGGAACTTCATCTCTGCCACCCGGCAACGAGCCGAACAAAGGTAGCTGGCGCTGCACGGTCTTCCTTTGTCCTAGAAAAAACAAAGACAGTCCAAACGAATATAAAAGGCCATTACCAGCCCTAGGTTCCACTCTACCCACCCAGTTAGCCAACCGGTCTTCCACAACCATCTCAACCTTCGTCTCTGCTGGGGTCAAACCAAACAAAAAGCAGAAAGTCTCGGAGACCTCTTTTAGGCCTAAAGTGCGTCGCTTTCTTCTCCCTCATCCTCCGCCCCTGATCTCTCCTTAGGAATCACACCAGGGAGATAGCGATGAGGACCGAGAAGCTTGACGAAAAACTCCTAATCCCACCGAGTTCCTCACAATGCCCTTAGAACTCTCTGACCTTCGATACACAGCCAACCTGCCCACGGCTGAAGACGCTTTCCCCTACAACAAAATCTCCCGCTCCGGAGAAAAACCCCCAATCCTCCCGGCAGGATCTGCTACCCCTTCACCGATGCCGCCTTCCCAAGAGTATACGTACCTTGGAACCACCTCACAGCAGGCTTCCCAGAAGACTTACGAAAGGAAATCGCGGCCTCCCCTGGCTCCTTCATTGCTGTGATCCCCTACGGTGCCCGACCAAAATTCTACTCAGACAACCCAAGAACTGATCTCCTCACGGAATTCCTTGAAGGGTTCGACTTCCCAGACAAGGGCACCATCACGGCTTTATTTCCAGTGAAATCCAAAGAAGAGAGGAAAGGATGTAACAAGGAGGATCACCGCAGCAGGAAGAGCGCGTTCGACAAACCGTGGCCCCTCGTCGTCACCAGTATCTCGGACGACTTCATCAAATTCCTTCTATGGCACCAGTGCTTCGCCGTCCCCTCGCGTGTGGTATGGAATTTTGTCTCGTTCAATCCTAAAGCTCTTGCGTGGGTCATCACCGCCTTCCAAGGGAATGTCGTTCGCGATGATGCCCCCCCCCCCTTCATAGCCGAAGCCCAAGCATGTCTCAAATCGGCAGCCTGGCGTGACATACCTCTACGAAACCTCGTCAAATGCATCACACAAAGCCAGGGTAATTTCGGAAACCCGGTAGAACTCACCGTCTGGATGACTCAACCCTGGGACCTCCTTCGCGCTGAAACAAAGAATCTTGACAATGACAAAGGGCCGGTTTTCATGTTCATGGGTGAACCTATTACCGACGACCTTGATTCCATCGGGCGCTCACGGCCTACATCAGAAGACTCAGGGTTCGTATCAACTATCAACAGCTCCTGAACGTTGACAAGATTATCGGCTACGACTGGTGCAAGAACCCAAACCATCCGAGCCATGTCTGCCCCTTCCCCAGGATTGACCCGGCATGGTATGACTCTACTGCCGATGAACTCCGACCTCGCATGATGAAAGCAGAACCCCCAAAGACCCAAGCCAGAAGCGAAAGGAAGGTAGCGAGAAGTCAGGCATTCGCTCCAAGCGTGGAAGGAACCACGATAACGGTTGGAAAGTTGTCGGGCGTGGTAAAAAGCAGTAGTCCACTTACCATTTAATTGTCACTTAATGTAACATTTTGCCTCGAATAGAGATCCTTTACTTCTGCTTGTTTGATCTCGGTGAGCTTCAAGTTTAAAAGAGCGGAACCAGGGTGAGACTGGAAAAGATGAGAAGTCCGTTAGAGCCATCTAACATTCATCGAAACATCTTCCTGTTCTGATTACTGACAATTTAGTGGAGGTAAGTCGGACTGCTGAGCGGGAAGGGGCGATACAACTGTCTCCAACAGGACCTGATGGAGCCTAAACTGCTTGTGAAGTCTTCCCTCTAACCAGGGGAGATACAATCAAGTGGATTCATCAAATGCTTTTGAGCACAGTTCCAAACCAGTGTGGGACTTGGCTCGGGTCATCACAAACGTCCTTGGTAGCTGTCTCCTAACGGATGAGATTCCTGTATCTGTTAGGACTCTAACAGGCTGATTTGGTCAATTGCCAATGATACCTGCTCCCCTCCCTCCAAAACAAAACAAAAACAAAAATTGAAAAAAGAACTCCAGAGAGCCGGTCGGGTTCGTCAACGTTGTGTCTTCACCCAGAACGTTGTACGTTCGTCATCCTAACGCATCTCCTCGAGGCTTGCAACATTTCTCTCACCAGTCGGACGTGCAGACAACTCGATTCTTCAGTATGAGCGGCGTTGCGCATCTTCGAAGCTTCCATATCATCCACGATTCTTGGGCGGTCACTAGTGTATGATACCAGGAGTGGTGCATCAGCCTTGTTTCTTTCCTGTCTTGGATTTGTGCTAATGCTTCCTTACAGGCAGCGCCACCGAAGCCGCAAAGATGCCTAGAGTTGCTGAACCAACAGCGTGTCTCACTTCCGTCGCTGAAAGCCCGTCCAGATTAAAGGCCCAATACTGCACCCACGATTCTACGGGCATATGAAGACCCTGGCTGTTGCCCAGTTCCTTTCTCTGTATTCACGGATGCTGTATAGAAACGTAGTGCTCGTTATACCACCTTTGGACAGGATCGTGAAGTTCACACCGAACGAAATTTGGATCAAATGCATTGTTTGTCGATGCGTTATTTACTTTCTTTGCAACATAATTCGTCTAGCTTGCCGAGAACGGCAAGGTGGGATTCCTTCGCAGCTTACGTGTGCAGTGCTTCGCGTTGACCCGCGTGTTGCCGATCCATCCTTGTCGGTATCGGACGATCACTCACCATGGTGGAAGACATATCGTGAGTCCATCCGTTGAAGTGTTTGCACCGTTTCTTACACGACATAGTTTTGAACCGCGCCTTATAAAAGGTTGATCTTCCTAAATGTACAAGCAGTTATGGTTTCTAGAACTCCTACAGACATCGAAGTACATGACCTTGGACCTTCGACAAAGGTTTTGAGACTGACCCTGAAAGTCGTCGTTGGCGGCGTTGTCCGTTCGTATCGTACGATCAGCGTTAAGCCCGATGATATCCCGAGGTGGTTGGTCAATCTTAACTTGTGAGTCTGTACATTCACAGGAGCGATGCCATCATATGAATCCTACACAAGGGACAATATAGACATGTCAACGGAGGTTAAGCTGATACTTTATAAGCGTCACCCGTTTTGGCTCGAGGTCTTAGGGTCTACTGAGAAGACGATTTCAGACTTTTCCGAAGAAGAGAACGATTGTGAGTTCGTTTTCAACACGATCGTAATGCGACTAACTCTCCGGATCCTCAGATAAAACATTTCCAATTTACCACGATAACTCCACATCACCGACTATAGCATCCTTCAGGATATCCTACTCTGACGACATCCGCCTAGTCTCCGTTAAAACCATGATGAAGGATCTTCGAGAGGTACTTGCGATGAATGACCGGTGACTTTATATTGCTGAGAGCTGACATTAACCAGGTCAATTTTGTCGCCAACGTTGCCTGGGGTTTCTTGTCAAAGGGAATCGACGTAAGTCATTCCTCGTGAAGAGCATTCGGAGTGTTCTAAGTCGACGCAGGTATTGAGGAAGAACGAGGAGTCGAACAAAGTCGTCGTCGATCTCTACAAAGTCATGTTTTCTGCGTATGTTTCGGCGAGCCGTGCGGAAGAGAAAGAGAATGCCGAAATCATACGTTCTTGTCGTCAAGCCCTCATCAGGCAAACAATTGAATGCACCCTTTTCATCGAGGGCTACGCGAGGAAAATTACTGTGGGTGCGTATAATAAAACTGTTATCTGAACTTTTAATGTAATTATCTCTTTAGAGCATCCCTTGAGTGCTCAGCTTTTGGACAAGGCAGTGAAATTTCGAGAAGGATTCATGGCCATGGATAATCTGTTCCAATCTACCATTACAAAGGAAGTTGAGGTCGTCACCCTGGGCGTGCAGGTGCCGATTAACCGACTTAGTATGTCATTTGGTTGACCCTGGACGTAAGCTGACCATTCATTTACAAGGTTTAGTCGGGCTACAGCTGATTGCTCATCTTCAAGTATACCCTCAGCTCATTCCCAAGTCGACATGCTTGCGAGGGACGCGTGGGCAGACCATCAATGCTATCATGGCCTGGATCGCAGAGTGCAGCGGCGGCGTCTTATGGGTTAATGGCGTATCTGGGTCAGGAAAGAGTTCGCTGATGGGTACCTTGCGTGAGCTTGCCAGTGATGCGAGCGGGCGGAACCGCCTTGGTGCCTTCATTCGCTACGATCGCATAGAATCTCCAGACTCGTCGAAACTGATTTCCAGTATTGCCTACTTCCTTGGAATGTCTGATGACCGGATCGGCACGGCCATTTCGCTAGTAACCCACAGTAGCCCATTCCTCGCGTCTTCTGAGAAAGAGCGATTCGAACTGCTGATCGAGCAGCCGTTGCAGAGTGTACCAGTCTTGGCTGATGAAGGGCCACTGGTTGTTATCATCGATGGATTGGATGAATGTAACCCGTCAGATGAACTGCTCGCTGTTCTCGCAAACGGATTTGGATCAAGACTTCCTTTCATGCGAATGGTCATTGCGAGCCGTCCTCTAGAAAGCATAGTCCGGGCATTTTCCCACTCCGGTATAACACCGATCACATTAGACACGTCGTCGGAGGCGACTCGTCGTGACATTCGAAATTACATCGATCATCAGCTCTCTTCCATATTCGCTGATCAGGAAGCGCGCCATGCACCGGATACCTTGCAGAAGATGTGCGAAGCGCTGATTGCAGTTGAAGGGCTTAGTAAACGGGCAAACGGCTCTTTCGTCTGGGCAGTAACTGCGTGCAGATTCATACGCGAATTTCCAACTATAACTAGACTTCAAACGCTCCTGGGTCTGGAAATCCCCACCGATTGTACAGATTCCATCGCGAATCTCTACAAAGCTATACTGTCTTCGATCGTGGCAGAATCTAATGAAGACAAGGACATCATCAGGCGCTGTATCTGCACAGTGTTAGGCGCCATCATGATTCCGAGAAGATCTGGAGGGATGACTGCTGAAATTCTTGACGCTCTCGTACTTGTACCCGGCGACCCGCCAGCATACCTTATCCTGGCGGATCTGCGTGCTGTCGTTGAAATGTCGTTGGATGGCTTTGCCAGGTTTTTCGATATGTCTTTTTACGACTTCCTACGGGACCGGGACCAATGTGGTGAAGAATGGTATATCGACGTGGAGGAGCGGAAAAAGATCTTTTATGAACGTTCGTCCGTAATGTTAAGGGGGTAAACTACCACATGAAGCATTTACTCTTGCTCTTCGATGCGTGCATGTGACCAATAAACCTGTTCCATCTCTCTGATGTCACCGGTATTGTGTTGCGTTCATCGGACAAAGAAGTTTTTTAAATGCGGTTAGTTAGTAGTTACTCTCGTGGATTCTTGTTGCTATCAGACAGACAGTTGATATATCTCTTGGGCCAGGAATGGTAGAGACGCTTAGGTCAAGGTAGCTGTTGATAGGACAATAAACGAAGGCCTCTCGGTCACCGGTCATATCAAAGATCTTACGATATCACTGAGCCGGAAGCAGCGTGGTCAGTGTTCTGCCATCACTTCTATTTATGTCATCAACAGTGTGTTCAACTCGGACGATCACCGCATGTTGGGAAGGTGGGAAGTCTTGTTGCCCCAGGACGACAACCACTGAATATCGAATCCCATGCCTTACGACGAGAGGTGTTCTTTCTACTTTTTTTTGAATCGTCATTTCCGTATCTAATGCTAGTCAGTGACAGTGACAAGTTTCATATCATCGAAGGCGCGTCCCTAATTATAGTGGAAATCCTATTTCGCTTATTGTCTCTCATAAACAGATGTGGAGCTGAAATGGATCTTGTTCACGGATGTTACCCGCGTTTACTTGATGCTCACAACCGGTGATAAATTCGTCTATAAGACCGACACTGTTAGATTTCTCTCCCCCCCTTCGGGGTCAAAAGCAAGCTGGTCCCCCAGGATGCCGCTGTACGTGGAGGTGAAAAACAGGAGTACTCGTCTGATATCGTTTCATGTGCAGAGGTCCACTCAGTCCATCGACAATGGTTGTCTTGAAGCTCTACACTCCTCGTAAATTTCCGCTGCTGTTCCATAGGCTTCTTGGTAGCGCAGAGATACCAATTACCGAGATATTCGATGAGAACAGAGACGGTATGTTCGTGATCAATGAATCTGATATCCAGGCGCAAACGTTGAAACCACATGTTTGTAGATGAACCGCTCTTGCTCTTCGGTCCGACCTCAGTGCGCCCAATGCCGACAGTATCGCTAAAAATAGCTTACTCGTCAGATCAAGAAAAGGTCGCAAAACTGATTGTTAAAGACGCTAAGAAGCCCAAAGAGCGCGTTAATAGACATAGCGCTCTTCTTAATGGTGTGAGTGCTGTCAAAAAGATGATAGACATACTAACAGAGGTGCGTACAAAACACTTTAATAAAATTATGATATCACTAAAATCCATCCCTCCGGAAACTAGGCTCACCCTGCCGCAAAGGTGGCTTGGAGTATCATTTCTATGGGGATCGATGTAAGTTCCATTCTGTAACGATCCGGTGGCATAATATTCCTCCCGTGAAGACTAATATATTTCGTAGATATTGAGATATCAGATTGATATGGACCAGCTCGTTGTCGATCTCCATGCGATTATGCTACAGGCTTATGAACAGGCCAGTAACAATGAAGTCCTACTCCATATCAACAATCTCCGCCCAATCTACAACGCGCTCTTTGAGCAGACAATTCAATGCGCTAAGTTCATCGAAAGCTATGCCAAGAAAAGTTTCACAGGTATATCTGGGCCTCCTTCTCTCTACTTGTTTGACCCTATACATTATCTAGGGCGAATAATCAACAGAAATATATCAGGCGACATCAAAAGAATACAACAGAAATTCGACGACCTTATCAAGGAACTCCATCTAGAAATCTCAAAGGAAGCCTTCGTCGCCGAATTGGCTGAACATAAACATCAGCGTAGGTGGTGCATAATATTGCTCGGAATTAGAAACTGATGACAACTTCAGAAATCAAGACAACTCTTCGCATGCTGGAACCGCCCATGGCAGTAAAATTTGGTCCGAAGTCGACATGCTTACAAGGCACGCGTCTGCGAGTCATCGAGGAAGTAATGACTTGGATCGAGAGATGCGATGGGGGCACACTCTGGTGCAAAGGCATGGCTGGAACGGGCAAGAGTTCCCTTATGGGTACCTTATACGAACAGCTTGTGATCCGTTCTGGCAGTCGCAGTCGCCTTGGTGCCTTCATTCGCTGCGACGGAAAAGAGTTCGCAAACGCATCCAAGCTCATAACCACCATCGCATACTCGCTTTGTATATTTGATGATGATGTCGCGAGCGCTATTTCCCATGCTGTTCAAAAGTTCCGTTGGGTTTCAGCGGCGGTCCCACCATCATCTATACGAAATCAGTTCCGAGTCCTTCTTCAGGAGCCATTGGGATCGGTCTCCGATGCATTGAAAGAGCATCCCGTAGTGGTTATCATAGATGCCTTGGACGAATGTTCGGAGATTTCGAGAGATATGCTTGGAATTCTAGCGGAGGGCTTTGGGTCCATGCTGCCCTTTATGCGGCTCATTGTATCGAGCCGGCCTATCGAAAGCATCACTCGAGTATTTCAGACACAAAAGACTATGGCCGTGATTACCTTGGACACCTCGTCAGAGGACGTGATTCGAGATATACGACTCTACGTTGACGTCCAACTTAACGCTATATACAAGGATCCACTGCTGAAAAATGATGCTGGGGCATTCCAGAACATATGCGAATCACAAAGTGCTGTGGAATTGCTCAGTGAAAGAGCGAACGGCTTGTTTATATGGGCTGTCACTGTTTGCAGTTTCCTGGCCGAATTTCCCTGTGAATCTCGACTTCGAGGACTCTTGAATGCTGAAACCTCCCAGATCACATTGTATTCCTTGACAGCTTTGTATCGGACAGCTCTTCGCGTCATGGTTTCAGATAAACTTGAGAAGGATAAGGACATCAGATGCTGCATTCGTGGTGTGCTAGGGGCTCTTGTAGTTGTGCCTGGTCAAATCACCATTCAGATGCTGGACGATTTGGTTTTCTTGCCCGGAGATCCTTCCGCAGAGGTGGTGTTAGCCAAGTTGGGGAGTATTATTCGTGTTTCTCCCCAGGGGAAGCTTCAAGTTATTCATCAGTCTCTCTACGATTTTCTAACAGACGAGACACAGTGCGGAGAAGAGTGGCGTATTGATGTGGAGGAGCAGAGAAGAAAGCTTTTGCATGCGATCAAGAACTTGCCAAATACCTCGCAAGGAGGAAGCGACTATGCGCGGCTTCATCGCGAACTATCACAGGGGACTTTTTAAGATGATCCTTGAAGGGATGGATGCAAGATTTCAGGCAGACAGTCGGCCCGTTGCCTAAACCGACCATCATCGGATGTACGAGAAGTATTATGTCTACAATAGAATCACCACATTTTCTTCCATCCTCTGCTGTGCTCTTTGCTTGTTCGAATATGAAACATGCACACTGGTTCATCAAAGCATGAGCTTTCCCACTCCTTGATAAGGGCATGTGTAAGGTCTATTTGGACCATCCGATCGTCACCGCTTAAGTTTGAAGGAAGTAAGAAACCCGCAGGAATGTCTGGATCAAGACGATACACTTGTTTCACACAGTAAATGGGCCTCTCACTCACACTCTGCAGAGAGAACTTAAATATATCCACATTTTACTTGTCCAACTTCACAAGTCAATGCAATATGTATAGGTGCTATCCAATTACCCTGAAATCACAGACTCACAGTCGATCTTTTGCTCTCCCACAATGCGATATTCCTCCTTTTGGAAATATCCTGAAATTAAACAGTCTAGGAAACAAAGCCAAGATGTGACAATTTGTTGAGATCATGAAAATTTGTGTGTTTTTGTGGTGGTATGCAGTATATGGAGTGGAAGGAGGTTGCTGGCTGACCTCAATGCTAATATCCTTCTCCAAGTCCAAGGGCTTGTCTGAATCCTCCACTTGATACCCTTCCTGACCCTTCAGCAGTTTCTTCCAAAGCTGCCACTCTCTCTGGCATTCCCACACATTGTAGAAGTCCTGTCAGGCCTGAAGGAAGTTGTTTCAAGCCAATATCTGCTCACACAACCCAGTGACTCCAATAGTGCTGACCCAGAAAGCCTTGTTGAGGATCTCATAAGAATCCTCCATCTCTATTGGCATATTGTCAGCCAATGTTCCAAGCCTTTCTGCCTTGGGACATATCCCTGTCCAACCTCTCATTCACCATTGCTTGCAAGACATTCATAGAGATGTTTTCAGTTTTATGAAGTTCCAACCTTGATGCTTCAAACTCCTTCTGAACAGACACCAGAATAAAATCCATAAAATATTTGATCTTGTTCTCAGAATGGAAGTCATCCACCAAGTCATCCACCCAACTTCTGATGGCTTCCACCTTGTCCTCAGGGCATGTCAGCCTGTCCAAAATTTGTTGCAACAGCCTCAACAT
Organism: Guyanagaster necrorhizus; assembly: GCF_019112545.1. NCBI lineage: Eukaryota > Fungi > Basidiomycota > Agaricomycetes > Agaricales > Physalacriaceae > Guyanagaster > Guyanagaster necrorhizus. The sequence continues at coordinate 30,469 of NW_025064925.1, forward strand.
TATGTTGGAGTCAGCAGCATCATCCCCTCTGTTGAAAGTACATCTGGCCTTCTTGACACAGCACCATTGGCATGTCTGGAGGATACCACATATGAAGCAGTGGATCTTGTCAGTCTGATATTTATCACATCATTCCAACTCACAAGTCAGTAAGAAACCAGAGCCAGGAAAAGACTCACTATCACCATCACACTCCTTGTCATCAGCCTGGAATTCAAGCTCTATATTTAATCTCTTGGAGCCCAATGGCTCTGGATAGACAAATGCCAGAGCTCATTGGACTCTGACTCAGAATTAGCTATCTCCAGTATATAAGCCATATACAATTATAGTAAATACTCAGTTTGAATATCAACTTGGTTTAGCCAATACTTTGTCTTCACCTCTCATTGTCTTATGTCCAAAGGATTCCACTCTGTTTGGATTATCTTAATCCATCACCACTCCACTCTCTCTGTGAACTCTGCTCTGTATCCAAACCCTTTGGGCTTTGACTCAAGGGTGACATTGCTAATAGCTTTGCCAAACCCACATATTCTGCTGGTTTCCATGTTTGCAATCCAAATCCATCCATCAGCATATTCCTAACAGGTTGTCCAATCTGATACCATTCAGAGGCAAATCCAAGAATCTGCCTATTAATGTTAGGCTCAAGCTGCATGTGATCAACTAGCACATGGTAAGCTAACATGGCTTTATGTTTGAGCCTTC